>NW_027108467.1:1552434-1553598 GCF_000696795.3 Halyomorpha halys
AAATAATATGGTTATTATAAAAATATGAAAATATATTGTTTTTATTTATTCGAACCCTTTGCTTAATAACTCGTTTCACTATTATAAAAATACTTACATCCTCAAATGTGAGAATTATGCATAAACAACAATCCTGGTCAACTATTATTTCTTTGTTCAACTAAATTCCATAAAAAATTTTTACGATCAATAAAATTGAACAGTAAATAATTTTAGTTAAAAACTGCTTTTAATCTCTCTAAAATTTCTGTTAAAATTTTTTGTTCGAATTACAGAATATTCGAGCAAAACATTTTTTTATAAAAATTAGAAACCGGTTAAAACCGGTTTTCTGGAAAAATTACTATTCGAAAACCAGTTTTCTAAAATGTCGGTTTTTGTATAAATCCTAAAAGACATAATTTATATCGAGGAGACATATCAAATATTTTACGATCCCATTATTAAGAACACTGACACGGACAGGTGGCAGACACTGACTCAGATTCGACTGTGGACTACTAACTTACTGATTTTAGACATTATGGTCACCTCTACATTGGTGAGAGAGTGTAAGCAACCCTTAGAGTCATTAACGAGCTAAATGAAGTTTTTTTTTTTTTAACTACTCTTTATTTACTTTTACTTTTTATTAGTTACTTCTTTTACAATTATTGTTATTATATACTATATTGTTTCATTTTCTTCAGTATAATCTCCTATTATTAGTAACGATATGTGTCATTCTAATTTTACTTAGTTATTATTATTATCATGTACTGTATCATTCTGTATTTTTCTCTTATCATTTTTCATTTTTCGTCATATCTTTATCACTACTTCCTGTATACGCGACTTATTTGAAATCTAAATAAAGCCATTAAACGGTTTGCTGGATACCTCCTCTCCTCTCCTCTCCTCCACGCTTCCGCTTCATTGTTTCTTTCTGTTCAACCGATTCCTTTGAACAGGTAGGTTGTCGTGACTTATTCTTTGCTTATTTATTATCATTATTATTATTTATTTTTTATTTTTATTATTATTTCATGACGTTTATTTTATCTCTATAATTTTTTTTTTCCTTCCCCGTATTGTTTTATGTGCATCTCCTGTACTTTTTTAGCTTTATATTTTACGTATTTTTATAAAGAAATTATACTCTTGCCATTGTCACTTGTTTTTATT
>NW_027108467.1:1553994-1561484 GCF_000696795.3 Halyomorpha halys
ACAGGACATGATCTGCTCCAAAAACACCTCCATCGAATTAGCAACGTAGATTCCCCGAAATGCCCTCTATGCAACATGGGGGACATGGATGGGGACCATCTTTTGGCGTGTGTTGGTCTGGAGGATGTTGAGCGAGATACGGACGAACTAAGAGGACGAATAAAATTGTATTGGGCTGCGAGAGGGAAAATGGCGTAATAGCCCACTTCCTGTGGCGTAGGGGAAAAAAAAAAAACTTGTTTTTATTCTTATCATTGTATCTTATCTTTGTATTTTTATTCTTATCATTATATTATTTTGTATCTTTTTAGCCTTGATGAAGTCCTGCAAAGTGGGGCGAAACGTCGGAAAATAAATAGTTGTAAACTATTTTTGTTTCTCTTTTGACCGCAACCCTGACCATCTTCTTATATATAAATGAAGTTTAAGTTAGTTTGGGTCCTTGGACATAAGCGAATCACAGGCAATGAGAAAGCTGACTAGCTTATAGAAACGGGGCCGATCACCCTCCTATAGAACCAGACCCATTCCTAGGGATTTCTAAAAAGGCATCAGCGTAAAGAAGTTCTTGATTGGACAAGGAAGATAGCAGGCAAGGAGCGGAGGGAATGTACAGGGCTGAGATAGGCCAAGATACTAATAACTAAACCCTCTACTTCTAGTACTAAGTGGCTGCTAGGCCACAGAAATGAACTCCGATTGCTAGCAGGAGTTCTTACAGGTCATTGCAGACTTAAAAGACATCTTAAGATTTGTGGAGTAGTTCGCGATGAAACCTGCTGCTTATGTGGACAGGCCCAGGAAACTGCCCTACATTACATAGCAGACTGTGACCGGTACGCGTCACTAAGATATAGGCTTCTAGGCTATGATAGAATCGTAGAAAATGAGGCTTTCTCTATAGATTGAGCCTCCCTTTTAAATTTCGTTAGAAAGTGGAAAAGGTTCGATATATAGGAATAAGATACATAAAAGAGCCATTTCATTGGTCTGCCTTGGGGTAGGGAAAAAGGACCAATAGGCCCACTTGCCGGATTAGTCCCCCCCCCAATCATTACCAGTACCAGTACCAGTAGACATTACGAAATCTGTTGAGCCCCATCATCAGGCAGCAGACTCAATCCCTTTCCTCATTCCCCTCTGAAAAAGGGTGACTTTACCATCATTAGCATTACCTACCCCCATAAATCAAACCCTATAGACCCATGGGGCTTAATTAAATTAATTCACAAAAATTTTCACAAGTTCATTCATAAAATGTTACGTTATTAAAAAACATTCCGGACATATAAAACTAACACCATTGAATGTAAGAATATTACAGAAATGTCAATTCAAGATTACAAATATAATTATGCTTTTACTATGTTACAGAATTCATGATCTGTCTTTAGTAATGATGTTTTAAATTCTTGAATGTTATTTTATTTTAGTTTCTAAAGTTTTATGTTTATTTTATGAAAATAATCATCTTTAGAATGTTCGTAATCTACGACAAAGTTGTTTGCGAAGATTTGCTCTTTTATTAGCTTATTTTCTTTCATTACTTTAGATGGGATTTTGATGTGTTTCATCTCAATGTTTATATTTTTATATTATATAAGTTGTTATTACAAAGATATAAAGCTAAATAGGTTTATGACTAAAACTACTACTGTTTTAATACTTTGTTCAATTAAATATTAAGTATCAAGCGAAGATAAAATTTTATATTTTATATATTATTATTATTATTTTTCTCTAATTATATGAAAACTAATAAAAACAATAATAAAGGCTGCCGATGCAACCAATTGTTCTTTCCATACATCTGTTCAGTGAGTGAAGCCCCTCTAAATATACCAAATCAGACCTAACGCCATCCTCCCATTTACGTCTCGATCAACTCAGACGTTTACACGTCCGTTCACAGTTTATTACCATTTTAGGGATCCATTCGTTACTAAGCCCTACAACCTTACACGCCCATCTCATACGCTGCAATGCTATAACCTGAATTATATTACTTATTCTAGTTAATTAATCTTTTTTGGTCCGAATGTTTTAAGTAATACTTTATTTCCAAAAACCTTAAGCCGCTTGTTCTTTCCTCAGGGTAAGAGGCCACGTTTCGCATTCGTAAAGAACAGTAGGAAGAATAATAGTTTTCTGACTTCTAGCTTTTAAGTTTTTGGACAGAAGGCGAGAGCTAAGAAATTTCGAAATTAAAAAATAACTCGTCATTTCTGACATACGGTTATCTAGAGGTGATGAACCTGTTCTAACCATAGTGAGGGTCAAGTCTTTTTGTTTTCAAGTTTATCGTGGGGCTGCCCACAAAATGAAAAAAGTCCACCCCCCTAGGCCGGTTTGGAACCGCCACCGTCCGCAGTTCTCAGGTTTCTAAGACCTACGCCTCAACAACCTTAGCTAATGACGGCCCAAGTGTATTAGAGTCGAGGAAGGTTTCATTTTTGCGATTACAATAACTAACACTTTATACTTCAACAGGGGTGGATTAGGCCACGCCCATTGAAGGCAACATTACATTGAAGTTAATAGGAATCTCGCACATTAACGTAACTATCTGTAAAACCGTTTATTTAATCACTAATGTAAATATAATCGAAGTTGTAGTAAATGTTATTTCCAATAATTTGGTATATCTATAATGAGAATCCATAAAACCGATCTCGAGACATTAGAGCTTCTCTCTCTGTTCTTTTCACATTTCAATGTGAATATGAAGGATCCCAAAATATATAAAAAAATCATTTATTTTAAGGAAAATATTAAAATATAAAGTTTGATACTAATATATAATTATTTTATATATATATAAAATAAAGTCAAAACATTAAACGTTATTTCTTATATTTAATGTTTACAATAAAACTTTGACAGAGAATTTTTGTTTAATCCGACTGTCTAGCTTTTCAGATATATCGGACGTGGTAGCAACTTCCAACTATCAACTGTCAAATATGACAGCGGAAATCATCCCTATGAAAGGAATTAAATAGACCACGTCTTCTGGCGTTACTGAAATTGCTATGAATACGATATTTATTTATCCATGGTTCATTCATGAATAAGCAACTTGTTTCATAACCTTTCCTTCCAAAACTTTATTTTATTGTTTACTTCTAAGTTTTGATTAAAGTTATTTGTTACAACATGCCTAAAGTGACTGAAATGTGAAGGTTTGGCAACTGAGTGTATTGTTGATTATTTAACTTGTGAGGAAGAGAATTAAGATGAGCTAATTGACCGTAATTACATTATTATTATTATCTTCCATTGCTTTATTAGTTGTACAAATATCCAAAACAATACTAACACGAAAAAAAAAAAAACTCAAACTACGAGCAATTAACCTAACACACAAACAAAATGGTGACGAGCTCAGCTGGACTGTTGCGTGATGTCATTTTCTATTTAAAATACCTAGTAACAGACTCTCAACTATATTATAAGGGTATTCATGATGTTGTGTTAAATGTAAAATGTTTTACCGTGTTAAATGTTATAACTATAGGATTGTGAGCAGCCGCATTTAAAGTCATGTTAAATGTTAAATATATAAGAGCTCCTAGCGGATTTTCTGAGCAACTTGATTTACAACCTTTATAACCTTTCCTTCATATTATTGTTACCTCTAAGTTTTTATTAAAGTAATTTATTAGAACATGCTTAAATTGAGTGAAAAGTAGTAGTTGTGTTAATGCTTGGCCACTGAGTGCCTTGTTGATCTATTAACTTGTGAGGAAGAGAAACAAAATAACAACATCTTTGAAAACTGTTAATTATTGTCATCCATCACTTCATTATTTATAAAAACATCCAAAACAATATTAAGACAATCAAAACACAAACTAAGAGCAAGTAATCTAATACAGCAAACAATATGATGTGCTCAGCTGGTCTGTTGCGTGATGTCATTCTCCGTTTAACAGACTCTCAACCATGTTATATGTTATATCGTTTTAACATGGTAAAAGAAGGAAATATTTCTGCATTTAATATGAGTTTTTCCCTTTAACATGTTAAAATAAAGATAATGAATACCCCTTATAAGTTATATCGTTTTAACATGGTAAAAGAAGCAAATATTTCTGCATTTAATATGAGTTTTTTCATTTAACACGCTTTAACATGTTAAACTAAAGATCATGAATACCCCTTATAAGTTATATCGTTTTAACATGGTAAAACAAGGAAATATTTCTGCATTTAATATGAGTTTTTCCATTTAAGACGCTTTAACATGTTAAACTAAAGATCATGAATACCCGCATTGACTAATTTTTCAATATATTGACGAGACGAGTTGAAGAAAGAGAATGCAACTTATTAAAATGTTTCTCTTATCGGTCGCTTTCTTTTTATCTCGCGACGTCGAAAGATAACAATCTCGTGAAAATCAAGGCCAAGAACAGTGGATTTATCGCTTGTCGCTTTGAAGTTATTTTATTGCCTAGTTGGAGATATTTTGGGAATTCCTTGATGTCTCGTTCAATACTACAAGAAGAAAAATAAAATATTGTAATCAAAACTATCTGATGAATATTATTTAAAGAAGAGTAAATTTGCTGAAATATTAGCCCTAATAGAGCTATTTACGTCCAATAGTTCTCGAGATGTAGCTTTTTAAAACGCAAAATTTCTTAAAAATCTACTATAAGATTAGTAGTTAGTTTATTTATTTTGAGAATTCTATATCTCAGGAACTATGTGACGTACAGATGTCTACTAGCACTCAAATTAAAGCTTGTTTAATGGACTATAAAGAAGTTTAGACCTTTACCTTCTTAGGAATAGTAGTTTTCATGATATTTGCTAAAATAAATTGATTTATAGTTGTTCGGACAATAAGTTTGATTTATGAAAAACTTCATTTCAGAAACCATTAGGCATACAGAAGTCTGCCAGCGCTAAAATTCAAGCTAGTTAAATTTACTATAAAATAGTTGATTATGTTTATCTTTGTAGGAGTAGTAGTTTTTATAATATTTGACAAAATAAACTCATAAAATGTTAATTTGTAGTTGTTCGTATAAAATGTTGGATTTTTGAAAAAATCTCTAGATCTATAAGACGCACACCTGTCTGCCAACATTCAAAATAAAGGAAATTTAACTTTCTATAAAGTAGTTTATGACAGTTATGTTCGTAGGGGTAGTAGTTTTTATGATATTCACATATGAATATAAAGTTGGCAAATGAAAATTTGTCCAAACAACTATAAATCAGTTTATCTTAGCAAATTTCATGTAAACTAATACTTCTACGAAGATCAATACCATAAACTACTTTATGGCTCATTAAACTAGCTTTAATTTGAGTGCTAATAGACATCTGTACGTGAAATAGTTTTTGAGATATAAATTTTTCAAAATAAATTCACTAACTGCTGATCTTTCAGAACGACCCATACAACATTTTTGTGAAACGTTGCTTTTTAAAAAGCTATACCTCGAAAAATATTTAACGTAAATAACTCTATTGGGGCTCATATTTTAGCAAATTTACTATTCTTTAAATGATGTTCTCTTAGATTTTCTTGTGTTGTTCCTACTTTTTAAGATATAGAGCTCCGAATGAAACATTTTTTTTTTTATCGCTTTGAAACAGCCGCCATTTTTTATTCCCCCTACCTATACTTGGCAGACTCATCAATTTTGACTAGTAATTATACATAGTTTTCATTAAAGTAATCAGAAATTGGGGTGAGATAACTGCCTTTTTTCTCCTCTTGGGCTCTTGTACTATACGGTGACTGTCGAGTTAACGCCTCGTGACCTCAACTTACCTCAAATGGACATCTCGAGATTTCTCAAGTGGACACTTAATATTATATAATACTAGCATATCCGCCAATGCTACGCACTTGCTAGAGATTTATAGCATTAGAGATGTAGGTTAATTGAATGCAGTTAGAAATTTAATATATTTCTTCTATGTTTATTAATTGTTTTTAATAGGTATATTTATCACTTTTATATATATCATTACATTTATATTGGGAATCGTAGTAGCAGCGTGGTAAGGTGCGATGCTACTAACTCCATAGAGTCATCTTTCGATAACTAAAATTATTTATTCTGTAGTCGATAAAAACATAATTAACGGCGTTTTTAGTTGTAACTAATGTTCTATATAACCATTTGTTTCCAGTCCCAGTACAAATTATTAGTACAAGAGCCCTTAATAAATCTTTAAAACTACCAACAACACTAGAAAATATAAGAGAACATCATTTATAATAGAGTAAATTTTCTAAAATATGAGCCCTAATAGAGCTATTTATGTTTAATAGCTTCTGAGATATAGCTTTTTAAAAAGCAACATTTCATAAAAATGTTTAAACAGAATGTACTAAAAGATGAGTAGTTAGTTAATTTATTTTGAGAAATCTATATCTCAAAAACCATTCTACGTACAGATGTCTACTAGCACTCAAACTAAAGCTAGTTAAATGTAGTATAAAGTAATTCATAATGTTTATCTTACTGCTTTATAGTACATTATATTAGCTTTAATTTGAGCTCTGAGATTTCTCAAAATTCTGTGAGATTCTCACTAACTACTGATTTTTCAGTGCATTTTTTAAATTTGTGTTTTTAAAGTTTATTTAGAGTTGTTGATAGTTTTAAAGAGAGTTGGCTTTAAACGTAATCAACTACTTTATATTATATTAAATTAGCTTTAATTTGAGTGTTAATAGACATTTTTACGTGGAATGGTTTTCGAGATTTGGAATGGTTTTTGAGATTTAGAATGGCTTTGAGATTTGGAATGGTTTTGAGATTTGGAATGGTTTTTGAGATTTGGAATGGTTTTGAGATTTGGAATGGTTTTTGAGATTTCTCAAAATAAATTCACTAACAACTGATTTTTCAGTGTATTTTAAAAAGTTTTTTTGGAGTTGTTGATAGTTTTAAAGATAGTTGGCTTTAAACGTAATAAACTACTTTTTAGTAAATTAAACTAGCTTTAATTTGAGGGATAATAGACAATTTTAAGTCGAATGGTGTTTGAGATAAATATTTCCAACAATAAATTCAGTTATTTTAACAATAAACTTCTGATTTTTTTTTATGAAATGTTGCAATTTAAAAAGCTATATCTCACGAAGTATTGAAGGTAAATAGCTTTATTAAGACCCATGGTTTAGCAAATTTGCTCTTCTTTAAATGATGTTTTCTAATGTGCTCTAGTGCTGTTGGTAGTTTTCAAGATATACGAGCTTAATTAATGTTTTTAAACGTTTTGAAACAGCCACAATTTTCTATTCCCTCTACTTATACTTGGCAGACTCATAAATTTTGACAAGTAATTATAGAAGTTTTCATTAAAGTAATCCAAAATTGAGTTGAAATAACTGCCTTTTTTTCACGTCGGTTCTTGTACTTATGTGTATAACATAATAATACATACGTTATATATGTGTAACAGTGAATTATGGTTGTAATGAAATATGTAGTTACTCCTAAAAAAATTAATCGATA
>NW_027108467.1:1561704-1563851 GCF_000696795.3 Halyomorpha halys
GTGTGGAAGACCAAATATTACATCATATATTAACACAGTGTTATAAATTTAAATTTATCAAGTGTAATAAGATTTACAGTCGACTCCTGATAACATAAACCTTGATAAATCGAATTTATAATTCTTATTATAAATTATATAAGAATTTTGATAATACGAATTTTTTCAATATTTTATATTTCAAATATTTTCACCTATTTCTACGGGGAAAAAAATGTTTAAATTGTTTTCCTCTATTAATAATAGAATTATGTACAGTGACCAGGACAGTAAAACCAATTGATAATTGTGCAGAGAAATCTCTGATGGATTACCGAGAGAAGTTTGAAATACAATCATTAAACAAATTAAGTGGAGGAGACACAGACGGACTTTTATCTCTGTAGGAGTAGTATTTTTTAATGATTTTTGACAAAATAAATTCACAAAATTTTAATTTGTAGTTGTTCATATAAAAAGTTGGATTTTTGAAAAAATATATCTCTAGATTTATAAGACGCACACATGTCTGCCAACGCTCAAAATAAAGGAAATTTAACTTTCTATAAAGTAGTTTATAACACTTATCTTCGTAGGGGTAGTAGTTTTATGATATTCACATATGAATATAAAGTTGGCAAATGAAAATTTGTCCGAACAACTATAAATCAATTTATTTTAGCAAATATCATGAAAACTATTACTCCTACGGAATTAAACGTTATAAACTAATTTATAGCGTACTAAACTTTTTAATTAAAGTGCTAATGGACATCTGTACGGCGAACGATTCATGAGATATAGATTTCTCAAAATAAATTAACTTCTGAATTTTCAGTGCATTTGTTATGAAATGTTGCTTTTTAAAAAGCTATATCTCGAGAAATATTGAATGTAAATTAGGGATCATATTTAAGAAAATTTACTCCACTTTAAATGGTATTGTATTAGGGATTCTAGTGTTGTTGATAATTTTAAAGATAAGGAGCTTCGAATGAAAATTAATTTTTTTTTAACGTTATGCACCATTTAAAGTAAAGTAAATTTGCTAAAATATGAGCCCTGATAGAGCTATTTACATTCAATATTTTCCGAGATTTTTAACATTTTTTTTTTAAACCAATATTTCATAACGAAATTACGTAAATCAGTTGTTTTGGAAAATCTCAGAAACTATTAGACGTACAGGAATCTATATCTCAGGAGCTATGGGACGTAAGATATGAGAACTCAAATTAAAGCAAGTTGAATGTATTGTAAAGTAGTTTATGATATTCATCTTCATTTCATGATATTTTGTCAAATATCATAAAAACTATTTTTCCTACGAAGATCAACGTCATAAACTACCAGCAATTAAATTAAAGCTAGTTTAATGTTCTAAGTAATTTATTTTATTTATTACACATATCTTCGTAGGGATTTAGTTTTCATGATATTCGAATATAAATATGATTTTTATCCAAATAAATTTATTTTAGCAAGTGGTACAAGGTATAGTACACGTGTATAGCACAAGGCCTGATAGGAGAATAAAGGCAGTTATTTCACCCCAAATTTTTATTACTTTAATGAAAACTATGTATAATTACTAGTCAAAATTCATTTGTCTGTCAAGTATAGACAGGGGTAATAAAAAAACAAAATATATGGTTACAGGAGAGTTGCACTAGTAGTATTTGTATGAATAATTACTAGTCAAAGTTGATGAGTCTGCCAAGTATAATTAAGGGAATAAAAATTATGGCTGTTGCGTAAAAACGTAAAAAAAATTAATTTTTCTTTTGAAGCTCCATATCTTTAAAATTAGCAACAACACTAGAAAGCCTAATATTATATCATATGAAGTAGAGTTAATTTGCTCAAATATTAGCCCTAATAGATATATTTAGTGTCAATACGCGAGATATAGCATTTTAATAAGCAAGATTTCATAAAGATGTTGGAACAGAATGTACTAAAAGATGAGTAGTTAGTGAATTATTTCGAGAAATCTTTTTTTTTTTTTTATTTTATTTATTTGTTGATATTTACAACTGTATAAAAAAATACAACCAGTAAATTTGATCATAATGACATATGATATGATACAGGATGTAGAGAAACTACCCAGTAGTAGAACTCTAAAACAGTTTACAATATAAGGTCACGAGGCCATCTTCTTTTCA
>NW_027108467.1:1566036-1570051 GCF_000696795.3 Halyomorpha halys
TACCACGAGTATTGGACGTTCTGCATCCCCACTGTTGATCTTTGGCGTTGAAATCTCCTCCAGCAATAAATCGCGGACCAAGGGACCTTTCGAGAAATCTATATCTCAAAAACCATTCTACGTGAAGATGTCTATTAGAACTCAAATTAAAGCTAGTTTAATGGAATGTAAAGTAGTTTATGACCTTTACTTTCGTAGGAATTGTAGTTTTCATGATATTTGTTAAAATAAATTGATTTTCAGTCGTACAGACAAAATTGCACATTCATATGCTAATATCATGAAAACTACTCCTACGAAGATAAACGTCAGAAACTATTTTATAGCACATTGAACCAACTTTAATTTCAGTGTTAATAGAAATCTGTACGTTCAATGGTTCTTGAGATATAGATGTCCCACAGTAGACTTACTAACAACTCACTTTTCAGTTTAATTTCATGAAATATGTTTAGGGAGTTTTTAAAGAAATGGGCTCATGTTTTAGCAAATTTATTCATCTTATCTTTTTTTAAGATTTTGAAACAGCCGCCATTTTTTATTACCCCTATCTATATTTGGCAGAATCATCAATTTTGGCAAGTAATTATAGATAGTTCTCAGTAAAGTAATGAAAAATTGGGGTGAGATAACTGCTAGTATTATATAATCATATATCAATCAACACACAGTGGGCTGAGAGACCTGATCCTTTCCTAATTTATGTTTTATTTAATGTGTATGCATTAGAGAGCCAAATTTTGAACTATAGAATCAAAAATTGTGTTGGGTCTAAACGTTTGTCACTTGCCGCAAATCCAAGACAGTACAAGTGCTTGATAAACAAAGGAAACAGAAGAGTTATTTATAAGAGTCGGTATTCACACACTTGTTCTGTTCTTTTGAAATTTGTCGGCTATTACATTAGATTTACTCAATTTTCTTTATGAAAAGGAGCAAAATAAAGATAAGCTAAATTAATGAAAACGTAAACATCAGTAATGTAGGTTGAAGATAACAAAAATTCATAGAAATAGTTCTACATAACCCATAAATTTAACCTTCCTTCTAGAATTTATATCTGAAACTTTTTAATTTAATGACCTAGACTTATAATGTCTTCATAAAAATATATTCGTGCTATGTTAAATGATTAATAAACTGCTAAAGTTTATTAACAAGGTTTGAAACAATGTATTTATAACGAATCGATAAAATTTAAAAATATACAACCATAAACAAGAGTTGAACGGAATATGGTCCGGGTGCGGTCAAAAAACCCAAATAGTAAATAATTATACTATTTATATTGAGCCAACGTTTCGCCCCACGTTGCAGGGCTTCGTCAGGGCTAAAAAAGATACAAACACTTGACATAGTTACAAAAAAAAAAGAAAAATACATAAGTACAACATAACAGGGGTATACAATGAAAAGTAAAATATAATAAGAAAAATTAAAGGTTGTAAACAGTAAATGAAAAAGGTAATAGTAACAGATTGATAAGAGAAGAAATATTAAAGAAAGTACAAATTAAGAGATGAAAAAAGAAAAGGATAAAATCAAATGATGAGACTAGATGATATTTTATTTTTCTTCATGTAGTATTGAATCAAACATCAAGGAAATCCCAAAACATCTCCAACTAGGCAATAATTTTATTCTTTTCTTTTTTCATCTCTTAATTTGTACTTTCTTTAATATTTTATCTCTTATCTGTCTGTTACTATTAACCTTTTCATTTACTGTTTACGACCTTTAATTTTTCTTATTAAATTTTACTTTTCATTGTATAACCCTGTTATTTTCCACTTATTTTTTTTTTGTTTTTTGTAACTATGTCAAGTGTTTGTATCTTTTTTAGCCTTGACGAAGCCCTGCAACGTGGGGCGAAACGTTGGCTCAATAAAATAGTATAATTATTTACTATTTGAGTTTTTTTGACCGCATCCGAACCATATTCCATTCATCTATACACACGGTCAATCAATAATATTTCAATAAACAAGAGTTAATTATGAATCTGAAGGTTGTGGAAATTCTGTAATTAATTAAAACATGGAAAGGAAAATATTCATGTGTTAGCAGTTCATCAGGTAGTTTTGATTACAATATTTTATTTTTCTTCTTGTAGTATTCAAGCAAACATCAAGGAATTCCCAAAATATCCCCAACTAGGCAATAAAATAACTTCAAAGCGATAAGCGATAAATCCACTGTTCTTGGCCTTGATTTTCACGAGATTGTTATCTTTAGACGTCGCGAGATTAAAAGAAAGTGACCGATAAGAGAAACATTTTAACAAGTTGCATTCTCTTTCTTCAGCTCGTCAATATATTGTAAAATTTGTCAATACGTGAATTCATGATCTTCAGTTTAACATGTTGAAGTGAGTTAAATGGAGAAATATTTCCTTCTTTTACCATGTAAAACGATATAACATATAGCATAGTTGAGAGTCTGTTACTAGGTATGTTAAATAGAATATGACATCACGCAACATACCAGTTGAGCTCGTCACCATTTTGTTTGATGTGTTACATGCTCGTAGTTTGAGTTGTTTTTTTTCGTGTTAGTATTGTTTTCAATGTTTATATACCTAATAAAGCAATGGAAGATTTGAATAATAATGTAATTACAGTTGTCAATTAGCTCATCTTTATATTGATCTTCCTCACAAGTTAGATGATCGAAAAGACACTCAGTTGCCAAACTTTCACTTTTCACTCAATTTAGGCATGTTGTAATTAATAACCAATAAACTTAGAAGTAAACAATAACATGAAGTTTTGAAAGGAAAGGTTACTAAACAAGCTGCTTAGAAAATCCGCTAGGAGCTCTTATGCATTTAACACGACTTTAAATAGGGCTGCTCACAATCCTATACTTATAACATTTAACATGGTAAAACATTTAACATTTAACACATCATGAATATAATGTTAATTAAAGTAATAAAAAATGAGGTAAAATAACTTACTTTTTTTTTTTTTCCTCTAGGGCTTTTATATGTTTTAATAAATTATTTTAATCAAAACTTAACAGTAAACAGTAAAATAAAGTTTCGGAAGGAAAGATTATGAAACAAGTTGCTCAGAAAACAAGCTAGAATCCAACTGGGCATTTAATTATTTTCTATAACACTGTAGCCGTGAGTCAACCCACTGGGTTATGGATGCCTCCTTACCCTTAAAAATTTTACAAGAGCCCGATGGGAAAAAAGTCAGTTATTTCACCCCAATTTTTTATTACTTTATTGAAAACTAGGTATAATTACAAGTCAAAATGAATGAATTTGCCAAGTTAGGAGGAATAAAAATTGGCGGCTGTTTCCAAATGTTAAAAAAAACATAAGAAGAATAAATTTGCTAATACATGAGCCCCAATGGAGCTGTTTACGTTAGTCCCCGAGGTGCATTTCTTTAAAAACTTCCTAAACATATTTCATGAAATTAAACTGAAAAATTAGATGTTAGTGAGTTTACTGTGGGACATCAATATCTCAAGAACCATTGGACGTACAGATTTATATTAACACTGGCTTCTGAATGATGACCACCATTATGATTGATCGTAACAGTACTAGAGCCTGGGAGAAAAAAAGGCTCTTACTTCACCCCATTTTTTTATTATTATAATGGAAACTATGTATAATATAATTACAAGTCTAAATTGATTAGTCTGCCAAGTATAAGTAGGGGTAATAAAAAATAGCGGCTGTTTCAAAACGTAAAAATATTTTTTTTTTAATATTTATTTATTGCTATTTACAACTGTACATTTAGTAAATCTGATCCAATTTAAATTGGAGTGTTACAGGCGTGTAGCGAAACTATCCATTGGTAGCACTCTAATGTCATTTTTCATTAGCTGGTCTCGTGTCCATCTTCTTTTCAGACGCCTCGGAGGATTGTCAGGAATGGAAGAGGATGCAAGATTAGAAACTAGAGGGTTTGAGTGGTTAGAGAGTTTATAATGGAAGGAGTGATATCTGGTTCGGGCTAGATCGGTTACATAGGGAACATTAAGGTCTTTA
>NW_027108467.1:1570271-1574320 GCF_000696795.3 Halyomorpha halys
GGAAGTTTAGACCGTTTGTCTAGTAAGTGCTGTAATAGTCGGAATCGACGTGCAGTTTCCTGTCTATTCAGTCTGGTGTGAGAATTCCAGGTTAATCGCTGGTCCAAATGTAGTCCAAGGTAGCGGATCTGTTCGACAGGGGTAAGAGTAACATCGTTAAATGAAACTGTAGGGCAGTCAGTAGGTTTACGGCGAAGGGTAAAGGTGATTTGATGGGATTTGTTGGAATTTAAAACGCAAAAATAAAAATATTTTTTCATTCTATATCTCTAAAACAACCAACAACACTAGAACATCTAAGAGGAAATAATTTAAAGTAGAGTAAATTTGCTAAAATGTGAGTGTATTTACGTTCAATAGTTCCCATGAAATAGCAGTTTAAAAAGCGAAATTTTATAAATGCATTGAAAAATCAAACAGTGAATTTATTTTGAAAAAATATATCTCACGGACCATAATACGTACATTTGTGTGCCAGTACTCAAAATCCAGGTAATTTAACTCCTAAAATAAAAGGCGCTTGTTTTCCACACGTTTTTTTTTTTTCGGTTTGCTTTGTTTTAGGATTGTCAATAGATCAATATTTGTGATCTTCGTGTTTTATTCAAATAAAGATTTTCCCTAGGACAACCTTTGGATTCAATTATTATGTAATTAATAGTACATTAAACTAGCTTTAATTTGAGGGCTAATAGACATCTGTATGTCTCAAGTTCTTGAGATAATTACTTTATATTCGCTCGAAACAACTCACAGTTCATTGCTACAATTTTTTTTCATTGCTACTCCTCGAAGTAGTTCTAGACTGGTTGACCTTTTTCGAAGAACAGATGGAAATTAAAGGTTATGCATTATAGCAGGTTCCCACTTGATCAATTCCTTGAGCTGACTCAGTCCTGTCGTTACAGATCACTTTATTCACCGTTAACAAATAACGTTAAAAAATGCAGATTTATTCTTCTTGAATCATTTATGCAGTCAGGGAATTAAAAACACCTTGAAGAAAACAAATATGTCATTTATTGAATATACATTGACGCCATCTCTCGCATTCATCCAGGACTTTCCACGTGTATAGTGCAAGAGTCCAAGAGGAAAATACAGTTATTTTACCCCATTTTTCATTAATTTAATGAAAACAATGTATAATTACTAGTAAAAATGTATAAGTCTGCCAAATATAGTAATTACAGAATAAAAAATGGCTGCTGTTTCAATCTTTACATTTATCAACAGCTCTAAAAACAGTAAGAGGACATCATTTAGAAAAGAGTAAATTTGCTAAAATATGATCACTAATATAACTTATTCAAGTTCAATATTTCCCGAGACATAGCCTTTTAAAAAGTAACATTTCATAAAGAATGGACTGAAAAATCAGAAGTGAGTAAATTTATTTTGAGAAAACTTCATCTAAATTCGACGTACATATGTCAATTAGCACTCAAATAAAAGCTAGTTTTATGTACTATAATCTTCGTATTGGTAGGGGGAATAAAAAATGGCGGCTATTTCAAAGCGTTAAAATAATTAATTTGTCATTCGGAGGTCTATATCTTTAAAATAACAAATAATACTAGAAAACCTAAGAGGACATTATTTAAAGCAGAGTAATTTTGCTGAAGTATTAGCCCTAAAAGAGCTATTTACGTTAAATAGTTCTCGAGATATAGATTTTTAAAAACCAATATTTCATAAAATTATTGTACAGACTGTATTGAAAGATCAGTAATTAGTGAATTTATTTTGAAAAATCTATATCTAAAAAACCGTTCGACGTACAGATGTCTATTAGCACTCCAATTACAGTTAGTTTAATGGGCCATAAAGTAGTTTAAGAAGTTTATCTTCGTAGGAGTAGTAGTTTTCATGATATTTTCCAAAATAATTTAATTTATAGTTTTTTGGAAAAAATTTCATGTGTAAAATTTATATTCATATGTGAATATCATAAAAACTACTACCACTACGCAGATACAAATCATTAACTACATTATAGTAAGTTAAATTACCTTTTATATATAAGAAGATGGTCAGGGTTGCGGTGAAAAGAGAAACAAAAATAGTTTACAACTATTTTATTTTCCGATGTTTCGGCCACTTTGCAGGGCTTCATCAGGGCTACAGAGATACAAAACAACAAAATTTTGTATCTTTTTAGCCCTGATGAAGCCCTACAAACAGGAGCGAAACATCGGAAAATAAATAGTTGTAAACTATTTTTGTTTTTGTTTCACTTTTGACCGCAACCCTGACCATCTTCTTATATATAAATTTTTACGGTCAACTATATATACATATATAAATTACTTTTATTTCTAGCACTGGCACAGATATGTATATACGTATTATGGTTCGTGGAATATATTTTTCAAAATAAATTCTCTAACGTTTGGTTTTTCAGTGCATTTTTTATAAAATATTGCTTTTAAATTTATAATTGTAATTTATAGTACACTATCTTTAATTTGAGTGCTAATAGACATCTGTATGTCTCATGGTTCTTGAGATATAGATTCCCCACTATAAATTCACTAATTAGTGATTTTTCAATATAAATTTCATGAAAAGGATGTGTATGTCAAGCAGAGCTATGGGAAATATAAAATTGTATTTAAAACTTTAAAAAAAAAATTAATTTTTCACTGGGAGCTCTATATTGTTAAAACTACCAATAACAATAAAAAAAACCTAATAGAACAACATTTAAAGTAGAGGAAATTTACTAAAATATGAGCCATAATAGAGCTGTTTACATTTAACAGTTCTCGAGATATAGTTTTTTTTAAAGTAACATTTTTGAAATATATACTGAAAAATAAGTAGTTAGTGAATTAATTGTGGAAATTTTTTATCTCAGGAACCATGAGGCATACGAATGTTTATTAGCATGCAAATTTAAGCTAATTTAATGTACTATAAAGTAGTTTATGACGCTTATCTTCATTGGAGTGTTAGTTTTTATGATATTTTCCAAAATAAATTCTCAAAATGTTGATTTCTGGTTGTTCAGACAAAACGTTTAATTTATGACAAACTGTATGTCAGGAACTATTGGACCCACAGACGTCTGACAGCAAGGAAATTAAATTAAATTTAATATAATCTAAAATAAATTGTAGTATTCATATTTATAGGATTGCGTATGAATATGAAACTTTGTCCGAACAACTAGAAATCAATTTATTTTTAGCAAATGAAAAAAGTACTCCTAAGAAGATGAATCTCATAAAATACTTTATAGCACATTAAATTAGCTTTTATTACTGATTTTTCAGGTCATATTTTTATGATATGTTGCTTTAAAAATAATTGTATTTCGGGAACTATTTAAAGTAAACAGCTCTGTTAGGGCTTATATTTTAGTAAATTTTCTCTACTTAATTAAGTTGTTCTATTAGGTTTTTTTTTTTTATTGTTGTTTGTAGTTTTAACGATATAGAGCTCCGATCGAATAATTATGATTTTTTTTTTTATGATTGAAACAGGCGCCATTTTTTATTCCCTCTACCTATATATAGATAATATATATCCCTGAAAAATATATTTTTCAATAAAGTAATTAAAAATTGGAGTGAAATCACTGATTTTCTTTCTCTTATTGGACTTTTGTACTATAAGGTTTAAATCGCAAAGAACTATTTATATATATTTTACGTTTTTTGACGAATCGTGGGCATATGGTGCAAAAAATCCAAAAACAAAAATTAAAAAATGAGTTCGTTTTAGAATTCAATATCCCGTTAAGTATTCGTCGGCATGATGTTAGTTTCCTCGGTTAGCCACAGAGATTAAAATGGCCGATGACGCTTCGATGTAGGAAAGGCTCTATTATAATCTAATAGAAAATTCAATTCATTTTTTTTTTTTTAATACCAGGGCATTCAAAAAGTCCTGTCGTTTTTCGTTTGTTCGTTGTTTATTTTGAATCTAGAGTGTTTGCTAATTAATTCCGTTCAATACAACTTTTATCCATGTAAACACAAATGTTTATACTTTATGAATAAGAGGCTAAGGAGGATTAATTTAATGCAGTCACCATCCAACTG
>NW_027108467.1:1575300-1579146 GCF_000696795.3 Halyomorpha halys
TGATTATTTGAAAATATTTATTTATTTATAATTTCCCCCAAAAAAACGACAGGACTTTTTGAATGACCTGGTATTTATTTATTGTTATTAACAACTGTACATTATAATACATTTAGTAAATTTGATCTAAGCTAAATTGTAGTGTTGCTGGCGTGTGGAGAAACTACCCATTGGTAGCACTTGACATTTTACATTAGCTGGTCTTGTGCCCATCTTCTTTTCAGGCGCCTCGGAGGATTGCCCCGAATGGAAGAGGATGCAAGATTAGAAGTTTAAATTGGTTTTGAGAGTTTATAATGGAAGGAGTGATATCTGGTTCGAGCTAGATAGGGTACATAGGGGTAATGTTTCCTAGGTCTTTATGTATGACTTTATTTGTGACAAAGTAAGGAGCGTTGAGGATTTTACGAAGGATTTTGGATTGTAAGGGTTGGATACGAGAGGAATTCGAAGGTTTAGTGGAGCCCCAAAGCTCAACTCCATATGTCCAGATTGGCCTTATTACAGTCATGTAGATCAGTCTTTTGTAATGAGTCATAGCAAACCATTGTCGGATACAAATTAGTCACAAAACTGACTGATATAATTTAAAATTTACCATCCAATAATAAAATAAATAGATAAAGGTAGAGTACTCCCTTTCACTAAGTCAGGTTGTTGCTAAACGATGCTATAGACAAAAAATATCATAAATGTAAGAAATTTATATTTGAGTAGTTCAGACAAATTCGATGTTGCCACATATAAGTTTTCAAGTTTTTGGTGAAAAGAGAGAAAAACTTTGTTCAAAACTGTATTGGGTTGCTTAACACACTGCATACTTGAATCTAGACCAGACCATTTTTTTTTTTATTTTCAAAAAATAGGCTTAGTCGAATAAATAATATATTATAGTAATATAGATTTATTTTCTTTCTATAATTAATTTAACCCAATACATCTTTCATCTTTTTTTTTTTTTCTTTTTCTTCTCTTTAACATACATAGAAGAAAATAAAAATATAAATAATAATAAAAATATAAGTTTTAAAATTTCTAAGGAAAATTCAGGAAAATCAGAACTTAACCAAAACGTTCTCCATCCATAATTGACTAGAACCTGAATAACAGTGGATAGTACATTTAACCAATATCGGCCATTTTATAACTTATTATTATACTGCATTCATTATTATATATAGTTAATTTTTGCGTTTTATTTTAATTTTTACTTAATATATGATTAAAATAAAAATATTAATTTTATATACCCTAGATTAATCGGCTTCTTAGTTTTAGTTTTCTTACCAGTTTGGACAAGAATGTGTTAACAGGATTCTACTGTACTTTAATGTGCAATGATATTTTACAGTTTCATATATCTAAAGTATAATAAATGGAATAAAGTCCGGGTGCGGTCAAAAGAAAAAAAAACTCAAATAATGACAACTATTTTAATGAGCCAACGTTTCGCTCCACGTTGCAAGGCTTCGCCAGGGCTAAAAAAGATACAAAGACTTAACATAAGTAAAAATGTAAATGGAAAATTACAAGAGTATACAATGAAACGTAAAAATAAAAGATAATATAAACAATAAATGAAAACGGAAATAGTATCAGATAAAAATAAGAAATATAAAAGAAAGTACAAACAAAGAGATGAAAAGGGGGATAAGAAAAAAGGAAGAAAATGAAAAGAAATTAAAATAGTTGTCATTATTTGACTTTTTTTTTACGACACCAGGACCATATTCTATTTATTAAAAATACACACTATCAGTCAGCTTACATCTTCTAGTATGTAATGTATACTTATTCATACATTATGCACGGCCATAGCGTTCTTCCAATTGTGGTGTAGGTTTTTGCTAAATTATCAGTATTTTACCGAGAATATTATAGTCTGGTCCAATTATTTTGGTAAAAAAAGAGTAGCTAACAAAATTAAGGATTCTTGGCGCGTAGCTCAGAAAATATATATTTTTGATTTAATATTCACTAAAAAAAAAAAAAAAAAAAAAAAAGACATAATGAGGATTTCAGAAAAATAGGTTCTTTTTTTTTTTAAACCTTCTAATACTTTATACTCTAAATTTTTCAAAGAAATTAAAAATTTTAAATTTTTCACCTAGATTTATTTTGGTCCATTGACCATTGTTCATATAATCGATCTACTCGATATACTCCTCATATAATCGATCTTAACTCCTCTACTTATCTAATTCCTTCGTTAATACAATAATTGGAAAGTTAAATGTCTCATATTACCACCATGTTATAAGGACGGAATATCGGTTTCAATTAAAGAAAAACTTTTCCAACGTTTCATTTTATATTTCCGATTATCTCGTATTCAATCCTTACAATCCAAAACCCTTGGTAAAATCCTCAATGCTCCTTACTTTGTCACAAATAAAGTCATACATAAAGACCTAGAGAACATTACCCCTATGTAACCGATCTAGCCCGAACCAGATATCACTCCTTCCATTATAAACTCTCAACTTCTAATCTTGCATCCTCTTCCATTCTTGACAATCCTCCGAGGCGCCTGAAAAGAAGATGGCCACGAGACCAGCTAATGTAATGGGTAGTTTCTCCACACGCCTGTAACACTCCAATTTAGCTTAGATCAAATTTACTAAATGTATTATAATGTACAGTTGTTAATAGCAATAAATAAATATTAAAAAAAAAAAATGCATTGAATTTTCCATTAGATTATAATAGAGCCTTTCCTACATCGAAGCGTCATTGGCCATTTTAATCTCTGTGGCTAACCGAGGAAACTAACATCATCCCGACGAATACTTAACGGGATATTGAATTCTAAAACGAACTCATTTTTTAATTTTTGGTTTTGGATTTTTTGCACCCTATGCCCGCGATTCGTCAAAAAATGTAAAACATATATCAATAGTTCTTTGCGATTTAAACCTTATAGTACAAAAGTCCAATAAGAGAAAGAAAATCAGTGATTTCACTCCAATTTTTAATTACTTTATTGAAAAATATGTTTTAATTAATAGTCAAAATTGATGAGTCTGCCAAGTACAGGTAGAGGGAATAAAAATGGCGCCTGTTTCAATCATAAAAAAAAAAATCATAATTATTCGATCGGAGCTCTATATCGTTAAAACTACCAACAACAATAAAAAAAAACCTAATAGAACAACATTAAGTAGAGACAATTTACTAAAATATGAGCTCTAACAGAGCTGTTTACTTTAAATAGTTCCCGAGATACAATTATTTTAAAAGCAACATATCATAAAAATATGACCTGAAAAATCAGTAGTAAAAGCTAATTTAATGTGCTATAAAGTATTTTATGAGATTCATCTTCTGAGGAGTACTTTTCTCTTATTATAATAGCTAAAAATAAATTGATTTGTAGTTGTTCGGACAAAGTTTCATATTCATACGCAATCCTATAAATATGAATACTACAATTTATTTTAGAGTATATTAAATTTACTTTAATTTCCTTGCTGCCAGACGTCTGTGCGTCCAATAGTTCCTGAGATACAATTTTTCGTAAATTAAACATTTTGTCTGAACAACCAGAAATGAACATTTTGAGAATTTATTTTGGAAAATATCATAAAAACTAACACTCCAATGAAGATAAGCGTCATAAACTACTTTATAGTACATCATTACAGCCCTAAACCACTCCAAAGTTTCGTGTAGATTGGTTAAGCCGTTTTGAAGTTATTTCAATTTTTTAGATTAAATCAAAGGGCAAAATTTTTCGGCAAAACATTTTTTTTTCCGAATATTAAGGAATATTAAGTATTATTAATATTAAAGGCTTCCTGATGGGCTTCTCTCTCTCTCTCTCTCTCTCTCTCTCTCTCTCTCTCT
>NW_027108467.1:1579276-1584301 GCF_000696795.3 Halyomorpha halys
CACAGAGTAATAATGGTTAAACTATTCACATAACATGCAGTACATACATGAAAATACATTAGATAATAAAATTTCCTCAAAGAATAAGAAATAATCAGCTAAATCGAACCAGTATTAACGATGATACAGCGAAATTGGTCACTGCCAAATATGTTACCATAGTTACCGTCTTATCACATCATCTATATTAGTACAAGAGCCCAAGAGGAGAAAAAAGGCAGTTATTACACCCCAATTTTTTATTACTTTAATAAAACTATGCATAATTACTAGTCAAAATTGATGGGTCTGTCAAGTATAGGTAAGGAGTAGGGATGCGACATCGATGTCGATACCCAAAACATCGATGTTTTTTTTAACATCGATGTTTTACTTTCCATGTTATACGTTTGTCACAATTTATCTTTTTTTTTTACCAAAAGTACCTAAATGAAAACAAAAAATTAACAGTATAAACGATTTCCTATCAACAATGTGGTGGGATAAAAAAGGACCTCCAACCATCACGCTAAAGACGTAATAAAGATAAATTACGACTAGAAAAACATAGATGTTTTAAAATATCTATGCTCAATATTAAAATATCATTGCATACAAATCATTTCCAAAAATACATCGATGTTTTTGAACAGCCATTTCTGACTGGTCGGAACAGACCTTATGTTTCTGAAATAGATGTTAAAAAAAACAACAATATATTTTTGGCAATGTATTGTTAACAATATTTTAAAACATCGATGTTTTTTGGAGAATGTATTGTAAGCAACGATATTTTAAAACATCGATGTTTTTTGGGTAATGCAATGTATGCAAAGATATTTTAGAACATCGATGTTTTTTGGGTAATGTATTGTAAGCAACGATTTTTAAAAACATCGATGTTTTTTGTAGTCGATGTCGGATTCTTGCTTTCAAAAACCACTTCTGACAGGCCGTAAAATGCTTCATTGTTGGAACAGACCTCATGTTTCTGAAATAGTTGTTCAAAAACATCGATGTATTTTGGGTAATGTATTGTAAGCAACGATATTTTAAAAACATCGATGTTTTTTGTTGTCGATGTCGGATTCATGGTTTCAAAACCCACTTCTGACAGGCCGTAGAATGCGTGATCGTTGGAACAGACCTCATGTTTCTGAAATAGTTGTTAAAAAACATCGATGTTTTTTGGGTAATATATTGTAAGCAACGATATTTTAAAACATTGATGTTTTTTGGAGTCCATGTCCAATTGGTTGATTGAGAAAGCACTTCTGACTGGCCGGAGCATGGGTAGTCTTTATGTTACTGAAATGGTTAAAAAAAAACATCGATGTTGTAGTATTGAACATCGATCTTTTAAAACATCGATGTTTTTTTTTATCGATGTCCCATCTCTAGTAAGGAGAATAAAAAATGGCGGCTGTTTCATTTCGTTAAAAAAATTAATTAGATATAGAATGAATATCTAAAAAGTAGCTATAACACAAGAGAACCTAAGAGAACATCTTCTAAAGTAGAGTAAATTTACTAAAATGTGAACCCTAAGAGAGTTATTTACGTTGAACAGTTTTCGAGATATAGCTTTTTAAAAACCAACACTTCATAAAATTGTTGTACGGAATGTATTGAACAGTAATTAGTGAATTTATTTTGAGAAATCTATATCTCAAAAACCATTTGACGTACATTTACTTTTACCTCAGTTTTGTAGGTAAGTCGGTCTGAAAGTTTTCAATATTTCGAAAATTTTGAGGCACATAGATAATTATTATTTAAAAAAGTTACTTGTAGATATTTTTTCAAATTTTTAATTGTATTCAACTAATTCCTAAATCTAGCAATTGTGAAGGTCTGCCATTGTTCATATAATTTTATCAAATTTCTACGTTAATACAACTGTTGGAAAGCTCAATGTCTCCATTTTAACCCATATTAGGACTTTGTTATAGCAACGGAATATTGGTTTTAAATGAAGAAAAAACTTCAAACGTATTTATTTTATTTCTTCGCTTCTCATTTGTTTAGTTAAATCCGGTTTGTGCACTTTGGTTAGCTGTTATTTATGTTACTATGGTTACCGTCTTATCGCTTCATCTATATGCTATTTGATCTAAAAGTTTCAATAGTTTTCAATTGGTGTATATGTTTAGCAAATATATCAATATATATTTTACAATACAATTAGAGTATCATGCAATGAAAAACAGCCAGAATGAACACTGTATGATCCGATTATATTTCGACGGATCATCATACATAAAAATTTTATAAAACTTATATACCTTGCATATGAATCTATATTTGATGCCACCATTCCCTGACTCTTCTAGGGTCGATTCACAAAGGATAAAAGCAAGCCCTATGGTGTCTCCGGTTAGTTCACTTTAGCACAGCCTGCAAAATTTCCTGTTACTGACAGCGATACTGCGTCTACAATACTAAAAATAATGTTATCGGCCAAGCATATAACAGGAATTAGACTTTACCCCAAAGGATAACCCCCACTTTCCTTTGTAACTCTATGTAAATAAACAAACATGAAGTTATTACTGGAGTTCGGATTTTACTAAAATTGCGTCTTTTGTTCCTCTAGTTTTGTAGCTCAAATACAACTGAATCTCGACAGATATTATTACGAAAACTAACTTAAATATTGAAACTAATTTTTATTTTTGCTATATTTAAGGGTATATATATCATAACTGAAGAACACAATTGACAGTTTGTTTTAATTATATTATTTCAATTTCTTGAAACAAGGTAATTATTTATTAAATAAATCAAAAATTTGTATCCATTTTTGTCTCAACACTTTTATTTTTCAGTCCAACGTTTCGGCCATTCTAGCCTTCTCAAGGACATCTTCAATATAATTTCTTCCTCACATTAATTTAAAGTTTCTTTTTCAGGCTATTCTGCCCAGGTCATTTTCTTTATTATAAGTTAAAAGCCTATTTTTTATTTTTTTAAATTTAAAATCATTAATATTTAATTTTTCTTATATAAGATTATCCACAATTAATACACTGCCATATAACCTTTGTTATATATTGTTAAGTTTGTTTTATATTACTGTATTTAGTTAAATTAAACATATACTTATTATTATGATAAATTGATATAACTTTATTATTATGATAAATTGATTCAATTTATGGGATGACAACCATTTTTAGGTTATTAGGAAAGAAAGGTAAAAATAAAATATTTGAAAATCTTTCCTTTATTTAAAACCAATATTTCTCCCTTATATATTCAAAAGTTTTTAATTTAAGGTCCTCTAATTCAAAACTTTATTGTTGACAAAGATTCCACCATTCCCTGTTATACATATAGTACATGAGTCAGTACGAAAAAAGCCAATTATGTAACCCCAATTTTTTATTACTTTAATAAAAGCTATGTATAATTACTAGTCAAAATTGATGAGTCTGCCAAGTATAGGTAGTGGGAATACAAAATGGAGGCAGTTTCAAAGCGCCAAAAAAAACGCTAATTTTCCATTCGGAGCTCTATATCTTTAAAATAACAAACAATACAGAAAACCTAAGGAGACATTATTTAAAGCAGAGCAATTATGCTGAAATATTAGCCCTAATAGAATTATTTACGTTCAATGGTTCTCGAGATATAGCTTTTTAAAAAGCAATATTTCATAAAAATGTACTGAAACATTATTATTCGTTAGTGTATTTATTTTTATCTATATTTTAGGAACTATGTGACGTATATATGTCTATTAGCATTCAAAGTAAAGCTAGTTTAATGTATTATGAAGTAGTTTATTACCTTTATCTTCGTAGGAATAGTAGTTTTTATGATATTTGCTAAAATAAATTGATTTATAGTTGTTTAGACAATAAGGTTGATTGATGAAAAACTTTATTTCAGAAACCATGAGACGTACACATGTTAGTCAGCACTTAAATTAAAGCTAGTTATATTTACCATAAAATAGTTTACAACCTTTATCTTTGTATACGTAGTAGTTTTTATAAAATAAACCAAATAAATTCACAAAATGTTAATTTTTAGTTGTTCAGATAAGATGTTTGATTTTTTAAAAATACATCTCTAGAACCATAAGACGTACATTTCTGGCAGCACTCAAAATAAAGGAAATTCAACTTACTATAAATTAGTTTATAGCACGCATTTTCGTAGGTGTAGTAGTTTTTAAGATATTCACATATAAATATAAATTTGGCAAATGAAAATTTGTCTGAATAACTATAAATTTATTTATTTTAGCAAATATCATGAAACCTACTATTCCTGTGAAGATAAAATTCGTAAAACTAATTTATAACCCATTAAACTAACTTTAATTTGAGTGCTAAGATACATCTGTACGTCGAATGGTTTTTGAGATATAGATATCTCGAAATAAATTCACTAATTACTGATCTTTCAATACATTCCGTACAACAATTTTATGAAATGTTGCTTTTTAAAAAGCTTTATCTCGAAAACTATTTTACGTAAATAATTCTATTAGGGCTCATATTTTAGCAAATTTACTCTTCTTTAAATGACGTTCTCATAGGTTTTCTTGTGTTGTTGCTACTTTTTAAGATATAGAGCTTCGAATGAAAATTTAATTTTTTTTAACGTTTTGAAACAGCTGCCATTTTTTATTCCCCTCACCTATACTTGGCAGACTCATCAATTTTGACTATTAATTATACATAGTATTCATTAATGTAATACAAAATTGGGGTGTAATAACTGCCTTTTTTCTCATCTTGGGCTCTTGTACTAATATAGATGATGTGATAAGACGGTAACTATGGTAACCTATTTGATAGCGACTAATTTCGCTGTATCATCGTTAATACAGGTCCGATTTAGCTGATTATTTCTTATTATTTGAGGCAATTTTATTATCTAATGTATTTTCATGTATGTACTGCATGTTATGTGAATAGTTTAACCATTATTACTCTGTGCCTCAAAATTTTCAAAAGAGAGGGAGGGAGGGAGGGAAGGAGAGGGAGAGAGAGAGAGAGAGAGAGAGAGAGAGAGAGAGAGAGAGAGAGAGAG
>NW_027108467.1:1584401-1586336 GCF_000696795.3 Halyomorpha halys
GAGAGAGAGAGAGAGAGAGAGAGAGAGAGAGAGAGAGAGAGAGAGAGAGAGAGAGATACTTTATTCATCCATGCAACCCAAATACATCGGGTTGCTACATTACAGAGCATACTTACAATCCGTGATCGGACATATATAAATTACATGGTATAATAAAATAGAAAGAAAACAGTTTTTTCCCCCACAGTTTTCTTTTACAATCGATTTCAATATTTCAATTCATTCCCTTTCCTGTTCCTTCATTTTCACCATTTTACAATTTATGTTTCACCCGATCAACAAATTCACTCTCTCAAATTTACCTTCCCACTAGATGTGAGATCAAACCACTAATAATAGTCACAGCAGTAGATCAGTTTACCAAAAAATAAACAAATAAGTACATTTAACGAGAACAATAGTAACACATAGATTCGAAGGAAAAATATAATAAAAAGCCGGTTACAATAAACACTTGAATGGTTAAATAAGTTTTAAAAAAAATTAATAAATAAAAATAATAATACTAACAAAATAAAATAATTTAATGAATTCAGACCGACTGGCCTTCGAAAGTGTGGTAAAAGATTTTTAGGAGTAAAACGACAAGACTGAAAAGACAGGAAACTGCACGCAGATTCCGACTATTACAGCACTTACTAGACAAACGGTCTAAACTTCCAACTCATTACAAAAGACTGATCTACATGACAATAATAAGGCCTATCTGGACATACGGAGTTGAGCTTTGGGGCTCCACTAAACCTTCGAATTCCTCTCGTATCAAAAATCCTTCGTAAAATCCTCAATGCCCCTTATTTTGTTACTAATAAAATCATACATAAAGACCTAAATGTTCCTTATGTAACCGATCTAGCTCGAACCCGAAATCATTCCTTCCATTATGAACTCCCTAACCACCCACACCCACTAGTTTCTAACCTTGCTTCCTCTTCCATTCCTAGCAATCCTCCGAGGCACCTGAAAAGAAGATGGCCTCGTGACCTATATTGTAAACTGTTTTTAGAGTTCTACTACTGGGTAGTTTCTCTACATCCTGTATCATATCATTATGTCATTATGATCAAATTTACTTGTTGTATTTTTTATACAGTTGTAAATATGAATAAATAAATAAAAAAAAAAGGAGTAAAACAATGTTGATATTCGTTTTTAGAACTTCGCGAAATCCTTAAATACGATTTTTTTTAGAAAAATCGGAAAATAAATTTTTTAAGCCTAAAAATTGCGCCGTTTGATTTATTTTAAAAAATGGAAATAACTTCAAAACGGCTTAACCAACCTACACCAAACTTGGCAGAAGTTTAGGGCTCTATAAACTGTACCGAAGGACACAAACCATTAGATTCGGTTTAAACAAATCAGAACCGGAGATATTCAATAAGAAAGTTGAAGTTTTTTTCTTCATTTGAAAAAAATTTCGCCATTATAAGGTTATTCATTTATTTTAATGTAGGTTTTAACCTTGGGTTTAGGGAGCAGACATTAAGCTTTCCAAAGGTTGTATTAACGTAGGACTTTGATAAAATCCAGAGGAGTTAGGAACTATTATAATTTCTTTGAAAAATGGTTTTTAATATTTTCAAGCGATGTTAAAAAGAAATAAATAAATAAAAAAATTACCTACTTTACCTCAAGCCACGCTATGTTTTTTATAATTTTTTGGGGAATATAATATAGCTTAATGGAATCAGTAATACTGGTTTCTTATTCTTCGGAAAGAGACGAATAGATTGGTATACAATAACAATAAAACACCGAATACATTCTCAGCTACAAACTAAAAACGAGATTCAATTATCTTTATACCTTTCCTTGGTGAAAGGGAACATTTTGAAATAAACTGCACGTGTATCGGTCCTGTAATTCAAAAGTTTATTATAGTAAAAAATTCGAACAAATATTATATAAAAATTCCCTCATATATTATATATA
>NW_027108468.1:0-1159 GCF_000696795.3 Halyomorpha halys
GCTGTAAAACAATAATTAAGGTTGTCCTCTAAGATGGCCGGATTGGCCGAAACGTTGGACGTATAAGAGAAATAAAAAGTTTTGAGACTATAATGGATAGAGTTTGAATTATTTATTAAAAAATTATTATTTAATATATTACTGTGAATGTATTAACTTAAAATGTTTTTAAATAGTTGGATATACTTTTGACAGACTACTTTCAACAGAAAAAGTTATTATTCATAATTAAAATTTTCATAGAACTTCTCCTAAAGTTTTGAGCATTTACAAACTCCACATTTGACTTGTAACATTCGTGCTCCTAATTAACAAAAATTGAGAGGCCCGGACAGCTGAGCGGGTTGGGGCGTGGGTCCTAGGTTCTGAAGGTTGTGGGTTCGGTTCCGTTCTGAGTTGGTCAATATTTATTTTATGGAGTCCCCAAGAAATGAACCTTGACGTTCCCACTCAGAGGCCTGTATAGGTCCTCAAAGGAGGACTTGCGCCATAAAATAAAAATAAATTGAAAATGAGATTACAAGAAAAAAATCAATTAATAAAAAAATGTATTGAAATACATTTTCAAAAGCCAGCGCAAATAATTTTTATTTTTTCCTGTGACATTTCGGGCCGAATTTTCCAACAGTAATTTCAAAATATTCAAATATATCATGGCTTAACATAATCAAAATTATTAAACTATATTATTTTTTATATACTAAGTACTAACTTTATTTCAATTTTATAACCACGATTAGTGGTTCAATATACCGTTAGTCTTTAATTATGATTCAAACATTTAATATTCTCATGCATTTAAAATTCACGTTTCGGTCTAACATAAACTGTTTTTGAATATTTCTATTATTATAAATATTAGTGTGTCCGAGTATTAATGATTATTTTACTTTATTACTATGTTTTGTATAATTAACCTACTAACTTGCCATACCGGCCCAGTTGCCTACCTCACTATTGCTTGGTATAATATTTATCTTTGTAATCATTATTTTTCATTTTTAATCTTAGTTTTCAAATTAACTAGCTCGTTTACGTATAGGGATACTATGCAAGAGAGAATATTTGTAAGGAAATACTGTTTTTAGAACAACATTTGTAAAATTAGGTGATTTTTCCAAGATAACACTCAACAAAATTTTTCCCAAATTAAGAGTAT
>NW_027108468.1:2653-3028 GCF_000696795.3 Halyomorpha halys
CGGTCAAACTCAGAATTAAAAAAGCCGTTACAACAAAGACTAAGTGTTTTTTTTATAAAGAAAACGTTACGTGAGGGTGAAAATAAAAAATAAAAAGTAGAAAAATTTTTTAAAAGAAGAAAGCGTGTGAGAGGGTGATGACAAATGGGAATTGGAAGAGTTAAAAATATATACAAACCAACGAATTACCGAATAACGAAGTACCGGAAGATGACAGTGTCATGGTTATTAACGTTGGCACATTAAAATAAGTTAATCGTACTTATTTGTGTTTTTCATAGACCGCACCCCCAACCATCTTCTCCTCATTTATTTTTTTTACTTATTTATCCACTCAAGTATTTCTTTTAACCAACTTTTTTATTATATTTTCCT
>NW_027108469.1:0-45896 GCF_000696795.3 Halyomorpha halys
TCCAGGGGTCACGCGACCTAATACTAGCCTCTGATTGGCTCCCTAATGATCACGTGACCAACCACGTGAGTGGTTAAGGGTAGATCGATGTGAAAATTTTAATTCAAACCCCTCCCCATAGATCACGTGACTAGTGGTTTAGGTAGGTTCGAGGCTAGGGTACAAAGTCCAAAATGACTCATTGACCAGTGGTTAAGGCCGGTTCGAGGCTAGAGTCCAAAGTCCAAGGACACGTGGTTAAGGCTGGTTCGAGGCTAGGGTTCAAAGTCCAAGGACACATGGTTAAGGCTGGTTCGAGGCTAGGGTCCAAAGTCCAAAACTCCTCATTTACTGGCCCAGAATCGGCCTTTTACCCCTACTAAATTATTTTATTATTTTTTGTTTTACTTTTATCATCCCATAGGCGTTGATGACCAGAGGGTTTTACGCCTTTAAGCAACAATCAACTACAACAACAACCATTAGGACCACATAAAGCCACAATTTTGTAATATAAGACTACATAATAATAAATAATTTTAACATTTATATTCAGCATATCTGTAATGTTTTTAAAACACAAATAGTTTCACCCCAGTCAAATCATTAAAATATTTAATATGATTTTTTAAAAATGTTTTCCTTATTCTCAGCTGTATATATCTAAAACATATAAAATAATATTAAAAATAAATAAATCTGTACCCCTACAATTCATGAATGGTGAGGAGTGCAGTACTTTGTGAGCAAGTACTGTTGCTAGACAAACGGTTGTGCATGGAAGTAATTTGGCAAGATTATCGTTTGACCGCCAGATTTTTATCAAATTAAGGGTACCTACTTCATGAGGCTGGGTGGACCTCGGAGGACTCTCGAACCACAGTGCTAACTAATAATTATCTGCCCCAGTCGGATTCGATTGGAGACAGTAGCACAGTGCCTTACCACTGAGCTACCCGTTCTCTATGAATCATTACAATACATAATATTTTTATCAAAAATATATTTTACTGCTAAAATTATATAACCTAATTTTTTTTTTCAAGCATATATATAATTCCTCTAATCGACCTGATAATTCCACAGCTGTGCTGGAACTAGAGGTTGACATTTAGGGGGCAGTGCGGAATGTAGTGCGGGCCACAAAAACCATCACAACTGACCGCGACAGCTGCGGTTTCAGATGGACTCAAACGATAAATAGTTTGTATCTAGATTGTAATAAATTGTTCATTGAGATAATTTATTTAATTAATTAATGTTGCAGAAAACATTTATAATTTAGAATATTCAAAATCAAGGACTGTACTTTTTTTTTTAGTTTTAAACATTAGTGTAACGCGATAATTAAAATAATAGGAGATAGGAAAGTAAAAACATGGATGCACCTGACACTAGAGATTCAAATGTGGCCGTTGTAGAATATTTGTTTTTCTATTAACCGTGGATCGATTTATCAGATACTTTAATAAATTATTGTAGTCATATAAATATGAAAATAACCCTGTGGCACATCCAACTTCGATAAAATGTTGTACCCTTCAATTAGGAGAGATCAAAGTATGAAGCGATAGTTGAAGATAACTAGCAGCACCAACTGTCTACATAAACGTTATTCCTGATACATTCCTTCTTATAAAACTAATAAATGTTTTATAATATGAGAATGAATAAATATACATAAACTAACACTGTGTAAATTAGAAACTTTTTCTTTTGTTTATACTCATAGGAAGCTGAGATTATTTCAGACAGGAGTCTGTGAGTCGAATAAAAATGCAGAATATAAAAAAAGTGTGTAAGTATACAAAATATAGTGGAAAGTAACCCAATTTTATGATAAAGTAATATAATTTTTAGAGGAACGGACTAAATAAATAAAACGAATCTTTAATTAGTGAGATGGAACTCACTTATATAACTAGCCCGGAACTGTAAAAAATTCGATTTATTCAATTAAAAATTAACCCTTATAATATTCCATATTTTAGCACAATTTTAGAATTTTTGAAATCTTATAAAATAATAATTAACTTATTAATTTGTATATATATTTTTTTACATCTTCATAATTTAGCTTAAATAATTGTTAATGTTGTCAAAATGAAGAAATTTTTTAATATATTATGGCTTAATATAGAAAGTATATTTAAAATTTGCAGAACTGGTGGTGTTAGACCATTTAACGCCATTGCAAGAAAAAAAGAAATTTTTTTTTGGCGCGACAGACCGTTGAGGTCCAAGGCCTCGCCGTGATGTATTTAAAGAAATAAATCAAGAGAATCTTTAAAAAAAGAGCTTAAGTAGTTTTAGAAAATAAAATATATTATTCACATAAGTGATAAATTGTACTTATGCAAAGTAGTATATATTTCTATCTTATAGGTTTTTTTAGAAGCCAATCAGAGTTTTGACTATTCATTGTTGCGGCAAGGTGTGGTATGATGAGATGTGGTGAACTAAAAATAAATTTTAAGCATCTGCCAACTGAAGATTCTTTGTACATCTTTTTCCGAGCGTGCCGAAGGTGCCGGTAAGTATATCATGCATATATACTAAATTATATCACACACAGATTATATCAATCGCAGATATCTAAGCGATCAATGAAAGCGAATGTGACATATTTCACAACTTACCTATACTCGAAACTTAAAAATGTATCAAGAATATCGAACTTAAAAGTAAGCAGTAAACGAAGAAATGATATTAAAAATATTAACTTTACCTTACACCTTAGATTAAATATTCATAACATCTCTCAAGTTTGAAGCCGTGAGCTTGAAGAAATTCATAAAATTCCAACTCAGGCCCGTCAGAAAGAATCTAGAGTAAGTTCTCAAAGCCCTAAGCTGGAGGAATCTTCAAGAAAATTCCGCTCCATCATTAAAAGGCCAAATGGTCGGTATACTCCACGTTCCTTATCAACTTCTCTTCTAACGGAAAATAGTTTCGAAAATGTCTAGTTACAAGTAAAATAAATTGATAAAAACTTACAAAGGATGGTTAAAAATAAAATAAAACTGTAAGAGACCTATACTTATTTAACTAACTTAAAAAAAAAAAAAAAAAAAAAAAGTATCCCAATATAAATGTATTTAAATCACTAACAACTAAGAATGTTTACTGCGATAAATAATTTTAATGTTTAATTTAATGTGAATAATTTTTGGGCAGAATAGCCTGCATGAAATTTTAAAATCATTTGGTTCTAAAATTGTTTTAAGATTATCCTTGAGGATAATTGGCCGAAACGTCGGATTTATTAAAAAAAAAATGATTTGAGACTAAAATTTTATTTATGTAATAGTAATAATTATTGTTGTAATTTTATATATAAAAATAATGATGATAGAAAGGTGTGAAGAAGCGGTTTTAAATATAGTCTGGTCGCTATGTTAAATATTAAAGCTTATTACTCTGAAAAATTAATTAATACTTATCCTTATAGACAACTTGATTTTAAAAATATTTGTGTTTCTTTTTTTTTTTTTTTACATTCATTTATCCCGTCCGCTAATTTGACTTTTATTTGTTTGGATAAGATGTCTGAAAATTAAAAAGCTTGAAATGTCAAGTTAAATACTTAGTTTGATAGTGCAATAATAACAATTAATTTAATTCAATTATCGACTAATTATTAATTAAATGACTAAAATGGATCGTATATACATCTAAGAGCGCTACAGTATATTAGTGAGATGGAAACCTAGCAATTAGAGCATGTTCTGAGATGCTCTCCTTGTTATACACAAGTAGAATAACATCGATACCTTATCTGATAACAAATTAATTATTGCTATAATTATATTATTCAATATTACAAATATTGTAAATACAAGCCTAAATATAGAAATAAAAATGGCGAAGGAATAAATTGATGAAAATATAAATTACTGTTTATAAAATAAATAAAAACCGTCTCTCGATAATCTGAAAATCAAGAGACCAAAGAAAAAAATTAAACTGCCGAAAAATTTCAGATAAAATTCAAAACCCCACTACACAGACTCTGTTAAATACAAAACTATACGTCAAATAGGGTCTTTAGAAAAAAAACTTAGCAATCAATAATTAACTTCTTACAATACTACAATAATAATAAAACAATCAATCATTAGTTACAAAAAAATGAGTTTGTTCGTTCAAAATAATTTCGAGTACATTTCAAGTATCTGTAATTTATATAATAATTAAATTACAAACTAATCAAAAGTTAAGGGAAATTAAAATAAAACAGAGTCTGCACACTTAGAGCAACATGATTTTTATTTTCAAATGTATAAAATAGTATACAGATATGTTTTATTACTACCGTATCATTATATCACAAACAAACAATTGAACTGTTCGGAAACACCGATTATTTTGAGAATGATTTTATATATTATTAGTAGAATCTTCAGAAAATTTGTTTTTTGAAGATAATAATGTTGATATTGAACGTACAACATTAACATTAGTCTCTGGAGTTAAGTGATTCCTATTTTAATATAAAATATTATAATTAACAAACGTCTTAGTAAAAGTTTCTATTCTGCTATTTAACATGTTTTACGACCGAAAGCCGCAAATATGAACTCTCAAAAAATGTCTTTTTTTATTTTTTCTATTTTTATGTTATGGAGTGAAAGATCCTCTTTTTTTATTTTTTTTATTTTTATGTTATGGAGTGAAAGATTCCCATCCGGCATTGTCTATTAAATTCCAAAAGCTGAGAAGAAATTTTCCGTCCTGACGGTGCTTACAGAGAGAGAACTTTACCTCACCCCATGTTATTGGAGTAGGCGGTAGTTTCATATTCATTGTTCTCACCATCATAGGCCAACAGTTCAAATCCGAGGAAACTGATGTCATCGTTAATAAGAACGAAACACTCAAGTTCAACGCAGCACTGTAAGATAGAAATTCCTATCCTGAATCCAATAGATTTTTTTTATTTCCTTGAATTTGATGGATTTGCGTTTCATATCTGGTAAGGTAAATAAACCCGCACTTTCTGAAGATATCATAAAAGGAGATGAGAAAAACTTATGATTTAAAACGGTACGAAAGTATACTTTGAAATGTAGAGAATTGGAGAGTCCTAACCTCAAATTATAAATTGTTGGTAAGCAAGATGTTTTTCCTACAAATTCAATAACGACCCGATGAAACAAAAAACCATTTATGTTTTCCAATTGTCAAGTGTTTTTCGAAGAACGAGAAAACGCATCGATATACAAAGAATCTATTGTACCCTGATACATCTAAAACCCAGTGGTGCATCAAAATTGAATCTGTAAACTCTGTAAGAACCGATTGATTAACTGTATATTCCTTTATTTCAGGTGAAATATTTCACGGCTTAATATTCCTAAGTACTGATTTAATTTCCGAAATACCGAAATAAAATGGCTTGATTTTCAAGTCAAAATTCATCAAAACCTAATATGATTTCAATCGTCAATTTAAAACTTGTGAATTTTAACATAGTCGAAAAATTGAATCGAGGGGAAGTCAAAATAGCGATGTAAATGTTAAAATTTACATTGCTCCAAGATACTAAGCAAATATTGATGCTAGCAACGAACATTGCCCGTGTTGTCACACGACAAAAGCTTCAATGCTCTCGGACTGGGACTATTCAGTTCGGTACTATAATTCACAGTGTTGAATGTTACGTTACCTACGTTGAGTACATATCGATTATAATAATTTATTTATTATTTGATGACACAGTTTCAGAACAACTTAAAACATGTAATTAAAGGACTAAAATTAAAAGTTATTAATTATATTAAAATACGAAGAGTCCTCATGATAATATAGTATTATCGATATATTAAAAATAAAATGATTGACAGAATGTTTAATTTAATGATCTATATTTACAATGATCTATATTCTTTATGTAAAATGTTTTAAATAATTGACTTCGTGATCGTTAATTATTCAAAATGATTGAAGCAAAAGTAAGTAGCGTAATTAATTCTTTGTTTGCTTTATTTTGTATTTTATTTGTTTGTTTAATTAAGTTTTGACACGGTAAATTTTGCTTCCTCACTACAGGAAGCAAAACAGATTTTAAAAATACAACGTTGCAAATTAATACCCAGCTTATTATTTCAATAAAATACTTATTATGTTGGTAAAGTACAAGTAATAAAACATTTTTCGAACCATAAGAGTTTACTTAACGAGACGAAAAATGTTTGCTATATCTTCGACTATAGCGATAAAATTAATATCTTAGTTAATAATGTAATTATTTAAAATGAGGCGAAAAACCATCATAGTGTTCCAAAAGATATTTATTTTCCTTCTTACCATCTTTATTTATTTCAGCAAATGTAAATGAATGGTTATGAAAGATGAATATTTGTGAGTCATTCTAAGACAAAGCAGAAAAGAGAAAGGGATTCCATGGGAACCTCCACAAATACGATTGAAATCTTAGGCATCAAGATTTACTACAGATACACCTACATTAGACGTTTTTAGTGATCTATTTCAAATTTCGATCGTCCTTTTTCAGATACAGTCCGGTATCTTGGCTTTCTCCTAGACAGAAGACTAACGTGGAATCCACATACCAGACTTAAAAGATAAGAACTCAACTGATGATTTGGAAAATTATAAGGACTACTAAGAAGTAAAATCACAGCTTTCAGTATACAACAAATCACTACTTTACAAAAGAATACTTAACAAATTTGGACTTATAGTCTAGAACTGTGGGTGATAACTAAAAACACTAAAATCAGACGTGTTCAATCCTTTCAGTCCTAAGTCCTTCGAATAATAGTGGATGCTCCTTACTGTGTAACCAGCCATACTCTGTAGGGTGATGTATCATGACCTTATTAAATCCACATTTACCACATTCCATGAGAAACTCACTCATCATCCTAATCCCTTAGCCCAATTCCTATCTGGCATTACCCATCCCTCCACGAAAAATGAAATGGCATTGAGCTAGGGACCTATTAGAAATAATTATATTGGAGTGGCAATATCCAGATTCTCAACTCATGCCCTGAGCGACTGTAGCTAGCGATCTGATGGATCTAGTGGTCAGATTTCAAATATTTTTTTTCCTTTTGGTTAGTAGGGAATTCAATTACCTCTCAAAGAACAACTTTTTTTTTTTGATATATTTATTTATTGATAGATATTACAATCTGCCACACAGTTGTGGGCAATAGGTAATAGTGATGAATGATCTCATACACACTAAAATAATAAAAATAAATAAGTAAAATAACATAAATTAAAAAAAAAATCTTAAAATATATACAAACAAAAGAATAGACAAGATGAACATAATCAAACTATCTGTATGAAAAATAAATAATTAAAATAACATAACAAAGAACAACTATAGTTAATAGAGTAAGTTTTTGTTACATTTTTTAATTGCCATATAAAACCTAAAACTTTTGAGGGGGCTAATTTTTTTTGGTTTATAGTCTATCAAAAAAGTTCATTATTTAAAAATGAACAAAGAGAAAACAGTATGGGTTTCTATAATTTAATCCAAAGCACTTATCCTATCAAACAATTATTTGAAGAGGAAAAATTAATTGAGCAGAATCAATGTAAGAATATAACAAGTTTTAAAAAAAGTATTAATGGGTTTCCGTAAAAAATAAATAAATAAAGAAGAACAGGTATCTGTAATAAAATTATTAATTGAAGATAATACATTAAACATTAATTGTTCAAAATCAATAGTTTATAAGAAAAAATATAAAAATAGCTATAAATTCAATAACAAATGTAATACCTAAATCAATAAAAGCATTCAAAAGGAACATAATCCGAAAAAGTTGGAATTCAATGTGGGCGGACGTACCACTCACCAATAAACTAAGAAATGTTAAAAAAACACACACAAAAGTGGATAAGTGCCATAAGGAGAAACAGAAAAGAAGAAGTGATTGTTGCAAGAGTAAGAATAGGACATTCCAAATTAACACACCTCCACTTAATCACAAAAGAGGACCAGCCTATATGCCAAACCTGTCAGTCCCCATTATCGATAAAGCATATAATTGAAGAATGCCCATCATTTCGTCAAGCCTTCGAAAATAATAAAATTCTTCGTACAAGAGAATTGGCCCTTAAAGTCCCAGCAGAATCCATAGACAAAACAATAAAATTTCTGAAAGAAACTCAACTTTATACTAAAATATAATCCACCAATATCGACCAGTGTAAAAAGGAAATAGTCTACATTCAACAATCAAATGTCAAAGACAAGAAGATAAATAAAGTAAAAAGGGTGTAATAACCTAGATGTTGATCGCCCTGAATAAAAATCTAATCTAATCTAATCCACTAAGTTTTACGCAGGGAATACGAAGAATAGCCATATCGATTCTTTCTTTAATTACTACTTTTAAAACCCTCTGAGCCACCAGGTGGGGGCTATCCCAGCTAGTCTCCTTTGGCCTAGTTTTGTGCATGTGATGGTCGTAAAATCAAAGATACGTATTTAGGAAATTACATTTTTTATACCTGCGTTGTAAATTTCAGAAAAATTTAAATTGGTTATTGAAAAAAGAAGAAAATTTTTTAAACGCCATCAAGAAATTTTGCCCAGCCCGGATAATATCTACTATGAAATCATAAAAAATCTTCCACGTTATTAATATTATTATTAATGGCGCAACAAGGCTTCGCACGATGTACGTAGAAAATATATGTACGTATTTCCACTATGAAATGGGTCCTCCATTTCTACAACTGTATATGGTCCGTTCGGGAAATCTCAATCACCTGGTGAAATTTGGCCAAATCTCATATTATTATTATATGTTAATCACCATATTGAAAATCGGGAAAGATGTACGATTAACTAACAGTTAGTGCTTTATTTTTTTAAGTAGAGGTCAGTAAAAATGTAATTTCAGTGTTATAATAAACATAAATAACCACTTAAATTACATATTTAGGACAAGTGTATCACTGGGATGTGACAGCAAAATTTTCAATAAAATCGACTAACCAGAAGTGCCACTTTATAGAATCGATTTTTTTTTTTTTTACATTTTTTTTTCTCGTAAAAGACTAAAGATTTTGTTTAAATCCGAAATGTCAATGTTAAAAACAATGGTATTTAATGTCAGGAATTAGATCTTTTCCTCATTGAAATATTCTGAAAGGGTTGAAATAATTTTTCGAACAATCTTCCTCTGAAGTAACTTTAACATTAATTATTATTATAATTTAAATAAAAATACTATATATGAGTAAATTTATATTATTACTATTTAAAAATAAATAAATAAATAAGGTTTTAATTGTAAGCAATATTTAACCATGTAAATAAAAAAATATAAAATAATTGTATAAATAAATAAAGGAGGAAAAATAGAATCATAGCTTTCTGACGGTAAGGGCCAAGAACACTGGAACCAATAGAAAAATCGCTTATATTCCGGTAAACACACGGGTCTTTCGTAACGAGCTGCCTCACTTGTTTACTTTAGAATGTGAGGATTAAAAGTATTTATAAATATTGGAAGAAATTTACCTCTATAAATCAAATAGGTAGGGGATTTAGTTGTTAAACTGATGGGTCTCATGAAAGGTCCTGTTTAAACTTTTGAAGAAATACAAGAAGTCTTTGTGTGTTCGCTTTTAAGGTAATCAACCAACTTTTAAATGATAAATGACGTCCATTTAGGTCGCACCGAAAAGTTTTTCAACTTGCCAAACAGAAAAATTAAAACTTTTCGAATAACAACAACCAGCCCTCCTCCCTTCAGTGCCTATTATCAACGAAGAAAACGTTTAGTGCGGAAAAAATTAATCATTACAAAATAAGGTGAATCTTGTATTTCACATTTATAATAGGCTTGTCTGGTATATTGATAGAATTAAAATTAACATCGATTAATAGTAAATAAAACCAAAGAAAAAAAATGTTACCCAAATCCTAAAGAAGTATCAACTACACATTAAAAGGAATGATTTACCCTTGGATACGGATCAATTGCGGGCCTGGTGGGTATGTTTTTATTTCGTGGTGGTCCCATGAAATGAAAATTCAACACTCCCACTCAGGATATAATAGGATGGTTATCCATAGGATAACCCTCCCTCTCCCCCGTATTTAAGAAACGGTTAGATTTGTGATATTCATACATAATGATTTTAGTAATTAGATAAGTGAAGAATGTATATACTAAGTGAATATGTATATAGTAATTATATTTCACGAGTGAAAATTGATCTTAAAATGCATTATACAATAATTCCAGACGATAAGCAGTGCCATGGGAGGTGGCATAATCCTGGAAGGATACTTCACACACTAAGTGCTACAACTTCAGACATTTCCGACAATTGCCACCAACTGGGTCAACATTTGTTTCAGTTTAGCACTGAATATGGCCCCTACGGGAATCCAACTCGTAACTGCTGTTTCAAATGTAACACGAGCCACAAAAAGCAAGGGAATAAAATGATCTAATGTTAACATACAAACTTTGTCGAATCACATGTCGGTGATTCGTCTTCATGAATGAAGAAAAGACATAAGCTAAGATCTGGAGAGCTTATAGAATATTTCATTATAGAATTCTTTAAAACATTTTATATAAGAAAAAAATGTACATATACCCGTGAAGATACACCGTCAATTGAATTAAGTTATATTAGTATATTATTTATAGCCATGTAAAAACATAGATCCTTTTTACTTCAATCTTCTATTTTACTGGTCGAGTTTTCCTAATTTTTAATTTATTAAAATTATTATTTTCTAAATAATACCTGTTGTGAAAGTACAATAAAGGAACTAATGATCAAAATACAGTTCGTTAATTTTATTAAAAAAAATCGTTTTACAATTAATTTTGTCTAGAAACCAAATTATACAATTTTTCGAATCATATTACTGCATGTCACTTATTAACAGAGCTTTGAATAATCTTGTTCAATAAAAAAATTCGTTGGTTTTTTTTTTTTTTATCAAAATGTTTGTGTTAGACATAATTCAAAACACACAAAATGCATTTTCATCTCAAGCTCCTTAGTACTTGTTGGTAATAACATAAATAAATGGTGTTGGTAACCGTTGGTAAGGAACTTGGTCTTAGAAAATTATTAGACCAAGACAGCTTCTTGTTCAAACAAGAAAGAACAAACTACTTTGTCTTATACTACAGGAATAATTTTCTACGATAATACAAATGTTTAAGTCGAATAAATCGAATTATTACAAGTGAATAGTAATTAATTTTCTAAATAGTATGGAAAGTTATTGTTGTTTAAATATTAATTAAATAGATTAAATCATAATATTATATTATGATGTTAGAACTAAGTATACAGAAACAAATCAAATGCATTTCAGGATGAAGTCTTAGGTTTACCTAGAACGTAGAGTATACCTAATAATAAATTAATTATTCATTACACTGATTAGCTTGATGTTATGTTTGAATTAATTATAACATTTCATTTAATCAATAACTAACAAATGTACAAAGCTATTTATTGCAACCTCGATTAATTATACTCCCGCATCAAGAAATTACATTACACTTGGTGCAAATTATATTTGACTGGTTTACTCCTGAGGGAACTTTCATATTAGAAATGGTTTCTCCAATTCTTTAATACATTTGAAACAGAAGCGATATTATGCTCACTCGAATATAACAGTGTGATATTATCAGTCTTACATTTAGAATAAAGCTATTTCAGGCCTATTCACTAAAATAGCATTATACTGATGAGTTTTGAACATTGGTTATGCCAAATGATGATGATGCTAATTCTTGATGATGATGACTCATTAATCTACTTCCATGACCCGATGTGAACCCAGGTCTCCTCATTAGACTTTCACGTCGTTTTTCTTGTTCCGCTATTATCTAGTTTTTGACTTTCAGTAGGATCGTACTATTTGGAATCTAAACTATCCCCTACTCCAAGCTCCATAAATGTTTCCATAAGAGATATGTTTTGGAGTATCATTGTTATTCATTTAGCGAACAAGCAATACGAGTTTAATAGCATTCACTCCAGCAAATAGAACTGCTTAATTTGCTGTTTTATAACTCCAGAATTTCCAAGCGTTATGATATCCAAACAATTACTAAGTTCTTGTGTATGTTTTATTGTTCTGGCCTCTAATGTAATCAGATAGTTTTTCAAGCAGTAGCTTTACAGAGATATTGCATTGGAATGTTCATTAATAAACCAAAATAAACATATCTAAAAAAAAAAAATCAAATGCTGTTCACCCATGTTAACTTTCACTTAGCACCCTGAAAGACGAAAATTTCAAAAAATAATTTTTTATTTTTCTGTTGTTACAAAAAGTAATATTTTAGGGTTTCTCGAAGTGCTAATAAGGGGTATCAACATTGTTCTTGACAAAAATAAAACAGTTTAAAAAAAAAAAAAAGTCGTGACACATATGATTGCAATTGGGAGAGATTGGAAACTCTTGGCTGTCAGTGATTTTCTAGTCCATTGTCTCCCTTTTTCAATCTTTTGTTCTAGTACAATTTTTTGTTCTAGTAGTTTATACTACTTCAAAGATAGAGTTCTATTTTATTTTGCAGACATTGGCCAAATAAGATACGAGGTGACAGGTGGTGTCCCACAGGGCTCGGTATTAGGGCCTCTTCTGTGGAACGTCATGAACGGCGCAATCTTCAACTTGACGATGCCGGAGGGAGCAACAGTTTTCGAATTCGCAAATGACGTTGCAATTATAGTGGCGGCGAAATACTAGGAAGAAGTTACCCTCATCCCTAACCAGGCTGTTACTACGGTACGACGAGTGGCTGTCTTCGGTAGGCCTACAACATGCAGATCACAAGACCAAGGTTCTCCTAGTAACTAGCAGGAAGTAAACTGAGTCCATCACTGTTACGGTGGGTAGGCATGAAATTCGTTCTTAGTCTTGCTTAAAATACCTAGGCGTCATGATCGATGCACGTTAATGTTCACATGGTATATCAGCACCAAATCTGTTTAAGTAGCATACTTTTTGTCACGCCTTATGCCAAACGTTGGAAGTCCCAGGCTGTCAGACTGATGAGGATACCGCTAAGCACGTATTTTTTGCTTGTATTCGGTTTGCTCAGGAGAGAAGCGAACTGCAGAGAGAGTGTGGAGAACGCATCACACCAGAAAACGTGGTGAGCTATATGCTACTCTCAGATCAGCATTAGAACGCAGTGAAGAGATTCACCACAGTCGTCCTCAAGAGGTTGAGAGAGGAAAAGAGGGCAAGAAGACGTGACTAGCATGGAAACGTGAAAACCATGCGAAGAAAGCGAGGCGGCACTTAGCCATTTCCCTCCATAAAGCCAATCGGCGGTCTCGTGGAGAGGAATGAACAGATGTAGGGCGGTGGTTTTAGTGGGTAAAAATCCCACACACAGATAGGTACGGACCTACCACCGACCCTCGTGAAAAAACAACAAAAAAACGCTATTTTGCGAAACGTGGTTGTTTTGATTAAGGTGGCATTAAATGGTATATTTCCGCTGAATGCTAGAATTCTAAACTATTTACGATTACGATAATTCCCCTTATCTTATATTCCTTATACTGGTAATGAAAGTAATTAGAATAAAATAACTATAAACAACTATGATAAGTGCGTTTGACAAACTTCCACCAAATAAAAATTTTCTTTCCTTGAGAAAAAAGAAGAAGAGAGCGGTTAGACAATAAGTTGATAACTAATGGCTATAAGAAAAATACAGAGGAGCCCAGAAGACAGAGGAGGCGGAAACCTCTTTCTTAGGATTAATCAATCTCTTTCAAGGATAATTAGGGTTCCGTTAGATTAATTATTACCATAATTAATAGTCTCATATATTTACCTTAGGAGCGCTTTAACTTTCTTACTAGGGCTCAACTTTGGTTCTCTTCAATAGAGCCTAAGTGAGGGAGGATAGGCCCACTTTTCACAGGTTCCCTCCCTTCTTAGATTTGAAAAGTTACTTTCTTCTAGCACTTAAATCAGAGAAATTTATTTAATGGGCTGAAATTAGAACATTTAGGTCGAAAGGGGAGTCCCCTCAACCTTCTTTCACAATTCGACGCCCGAAGCCTTTATCAATTGTTACCTCCACATTTTCACTCAAGTACCTTCGAATAAAAGTATTATTGAATAGCGTAATATTATGAATAATCCATAAAGTATTTTAATGACCTTTGTAGTTTCAAATATCCGTACTAATTAATAATTAACAAATTAAAATTAGTAGCCTGTGAGTAAACTGGGGACTTATTAATAGAAATTTATAAAAAAAAAAATAAAAAAAGAGTGTGTGGGTACGTTCAATGAAAAAACAACCTCCAATAGTAATTAAACTATTTAATGTGAGTTGTTTCACTCCAACATGCAGCGCTCCATCAAGATAAATAAAAGTAGATAAAAATAAAGTAACAAAGTAAGAAAATAGACAATATGAAATAAAAGTCAAATAAAATGTGGCTAAATGCAACTTAAAATTTGTAAATATTAAAAAAAAATACAAACAATAAAATTTTTTTCCTCTTTATAAAATTTTGTTTTAGCCCTGACGAAGCCAGCAAGGTGCGGCGAAACGTTGGCTCACATGAAGTAGCTTAATTACTACTAAGTTTTTTTTCTTCAGGGTAAACTGTTTTTTCTTCACTACATTTATTAATGTATCCATAAAGTTGCTCCTAATTTTAGATATATTATGTATATATACAGAGGACCCATACATCAAAATCACTAGCTATTTTGCATTGATATTAATTAGCACCTATTTTTTTATCCTTTATATTATCCGTCACATTGTTGTTCATTTATCGTTTGACTAAACTATTATCGATAGCAAAATATTATTATTTGCATTGGAGGAAGATAGTCCGGGTCAATAAAGGTATCAAAATAGTTTCCTTTCACTATTTTGATACCTTTATTGACCGCTACCCGGAACATCATCCTTTAATCTACTTCATACGGTCACCTATCTTCTTCCAATATTATTTACATTATTTGAACATAATTAATTTTATTGATATGTACCAATATTTTGAATTTAAAAAGTTAATGTTCTTTAATGTTGTAAGGTTAAGGTTCAGTGTAACATCGAGGAATTAGATACAAACGTAAACTACTAATGACCAATGCATTGAGATTGCAAAGAAGTATCTCCTGTTACACTATTGTGTCAGTAACTAATACTTTTATTATGTAAGATATATATCTTAGACACTTGAAATAAAAAAATTGTTAACATACGTATCTGTGGCATTAAGAAGTCTGTCTTCCAATATATAGCAAAACCTAATAACATTTACAGCCTATGATATATTCATACCATAGGTTGTAAATATAAGATTAAGTTAAGGTTAATTATGCTTGTATTACTGTACGGCTTAAATAATACGTTTTTATATTCAATTATTTTGTTGCTGTAGAAGTTGGATATTTGGTTAGGTTAACAGTGTTTAGTGATTTTTAACATTTACTAAAATTTTACAGTAATCATCTCCGATGATCTATCACTTAGTGATGCTTAACCTTCACTAAAAGCGTTAACGATTGATACTTTCGGCAAGCCTTCTTATGAATAAATATCCAAACTAAGCTAAATGGCTCTCATTATATTAACACCCAAAGCGTGCTTTTCAATTTGACTATTCAATTTAAACTAAGATTAAGTGGACTATGACTAGTGAATGTTAACCTTTTCAGAAACATCAACCATCACTATGACATATTTCTAAATAAATGTAGCAAATAAAATAGCCTAACTCAATTTGTTTCATAATCTTCCACCATAAATAGCATTAAAATGTATTTTTCATTACAATTTACAACTTTTTTGGATAACTTCACAATAGCACTAAATCTAACCAGAAAACACCATAGTTAAAATACAAATATTTAATTATATGTATAATTAGCAGATGACTAATTAAATCGAGGAAATAAAAGGAACAAAGAGCCAACAAAACAACTCAACTTTAAAATTTATTAATTAGTACAATCCCATTATTTAGCAAAAAGTGATGAGGACAACTTCATACATTATTAAAATACGGAATAAGTTTAATTAATAAATATTACATGCTGTATACGGTAAATATTTGATATAAGTGGGAAAATGGAATAACGTCAATGGTATAAATAAGTTTTGGATTTCCACCTATTTCGAAATAGTCTCCAGTGACAGAGTTGGGAAACTATGAAACTAATAGTTAAAATTACCATGGATACGATATTTATTTATCGTATTATATTTATTTATATTATTTATTTATTTATTTATTATCGTAGATTATATGAATGGTTCATTCATGAATAAGAGTAGTGTCCATGGCAATTTTAGCTGTTAGTTTTAACTTTTGCTAATTTTTGCCTATCTCTGACCAGTAAATTCGAATTTGTATATTATTACTATCAAATTAATTACCAATTAATAGCTGTTTCTAAGCAATAGCTGTTTCTAAGCAATTGCTTATTCCTTCTAAAATGACTTTGTTAGTTGTCTGTGTGTTTGCTGCAATGATATCTAACAGTAAGTTAGGGATATTATTGTTTATTAATTTCTAAGTGAGTGATAAGTGAAACTTAGTTATAATACCCTTTATAATTTAAAAATAGAATTTAATTAGTAACAATTGCTTTAAAACATAACGATAATGAGAAGTAAGAAACCAAGCAAAAGAGATACCAACAGATTTCCGTACTCACTAGACATAAGTATAAAGCAATCGCCACTAACCAGAAATAAATCTTAAAATAAAATTTCAGTCTCCTTCATACAAGTCAACAATAATTATCTTTCCTGATAAGAACGCATTCATTAAAAATTATGAAGTTAAATTTAAAAACACAAATAAATTTTAGCACTTAAAAAATATAAAAACATATCTGATTTCTTTTTTTTAGATACCAAATCATTTTTTATTTAGACTGAGAAAAATACAAAACAAATAAACTCTCAAAATTAGAATAATAGGTGCATTTTTTTTTTTTTTTAAGGTTTCTGTTTTCAATATATTTTTTCTCCATCTCGTTTTCACACTAATACATTACTTTGTTTGAATCATATTTATTTATCTTAATTAGGATTGATGTGCATAAAACCCTGAATATCCTACACGATGAATACAAAGAAGAATTGAAAGTTCAATTTTAAGTTTGTCATTTTGATACCCCAAAGTAAATTATAAGTATTAAGTGGGGTAGTAAAAAAAAAGAGAAAAAAAAAACATCAAATAATGAATACAAAATAACTACCAAAATATTGGAATAATGTGTGAATTGAGCCACCGGATTTATTAACCTTGTAATAATTATTATTAATATACAACTTGACCGAACTGGATATTAAATTATCACTTAAGTCTTATTAAGTGATAATTTAATATCCAGTTAAGTCGAGAAAAATAAAACGTTAGAATAATTATTGAACATTTAGTTTTTCTTTTCCATTTGTACTTAGCTTTGGCAGGTGTTCTAATTCATTCCTGGTCTTTTCAATATTGATTCTACACTGAATTACCACTGAACCAACGGTTAAGAGCAGAATATAAATTTTAGTAAACTGTTTTGTTTTTTTTCTAAATTTCTGATATATTTGTGCAAAAGAAAAGTTGTTAACATATTGCAAAATATTGAAATTTTAGTACTTTTCTGAAACCTTTTAAAATTTGATTTAGTCAATGTAACAACTGAAAGGCGCATTTGCAACATTACTACTCTTAAGAATGTAGAAATATATGTTCGGATAATTTCAACTCAAAGTAGTTTTTAAGTAAACGAAAGTTTTTTTACTCACTCAGTAGTAAAGTTCAATGACCTTTTCAAATTCTGTATTTGATCCACCTTCCATAGATAGTTCCTTAAATATACTTTGAAAAACATATATTTTGGTTGGAGAACTAGTTTGAGTTCAAAATTGTCTACATTGTGTAATACTAAATGAAGATGTATTACGGTCGTTTTCTCACTTATTCGTTTACACGCCCTCCCTAGATATAAGGTCAACATAAACAAATACCTCACTAATAATTTTAAAATACAAGCAATTTAACATTGAACTAGAATTAGTTCATTTAAGAACTATGGTAATTAAGAACCAAAATACGGCTGCTACAGGGAAATACGGAATTTATCCAGCGCAAGAAGGCAAACAAATAAGTAAACAGAAGGGATTACAACGAGATAAGGGGCAGGAATTGATCCTCAACGAACTAACAGACCCAGCGATAAGAACTACTCATTAGTGATCGGCCGTAGCGTGAGCCACCTGCGCTAGCTGATAGTATAATAGCAAACTCTCTTTATCTAGAATCAATTTCGTCTCACTTTTTTCCCTCCGGCTCTGAAATTAAAAAAATATATATTTCATCAACCACCTCTATAATTTAAATATATATATTGTTCGGACCTATACTACTTTTATCTGGAAAGTAACGAATATTCTCTAAAAAGTTGCCAATTTATATTGTACGATTGATACATGATTAATGAAATTACATAATAAATACGATTGATAATAAATTTTATGAAATATATTATTTTATAGTAAAATAAAGAAGGGAAATATACCTAGAATATATATTTTTATTGGTGATCAGTATTGAAGTATACCTCTGTCCAATAGATACTAGAGGGAGGGAGCTCATGAACGTTTAAAAATAGTTCTACAGTCGATGATACCAACGATAATGCTTAATATGAAACATAAAAATTTTAATTAAAGTTAATTGCTAATTTTTTTCAATATGATTGCATATGACACTATAGCTATAATATTTATCAATCCATAAGCCGAACCACAAACAGCTTTGCCAACAATAGATAGTTGAATCAATCCCTTTTTTTTTCTCACCCTCACTGAATACTCTTTTTTTCCATTGTTGAATAACCGAGGCCAGAAAAATCGTACCCCATGAAATATCTAAAGCCCCTCAGGGATTGGCTCCTCTTCGCAGCGCGGGAGCTAAGAGGATTACCTTAGTGATCCGCGACAAGGGAATCAAAGCAGTATCATGTCTAGAGAATGAGGCTAGGGCTTGGCTATAGAATATTGATGCCAACGCTAAGTGGAGTGTCGGTCCCAAAAAATCTAAAATATAACAATCGATGCAGATACTGATAGAATTCGAACAATGAGCTCATAGATGCGTTTACAGATACACTCATTTACATATCCTGTTATGTATACCTGAACCTATGTCATAAATATAGTCCTCGAAAGATAATTTCTGTTGATTTAAATTATTGTTTAAATATCAAGAAATTTACTTAGTACTGATTCCGCGTAGTCGACTAAATTTTTCGGTCAATTATCTCTCTTGAGGTAGACAACTATAACCAATACTTTGATTTTGACTAGCCTATATGCAAGTTAAGGAACCAGTATTATCAATTTAAACAATTGCCCCTTGCCCAACTGAACCTAAGGCACTTTAGACATATGGTTGCACATGTCCACTTTCTCCTTCCTATTGTATAGAAAACAAACTCAATAAAAACAACTAGGTTCAAATTAGGCCCTTGAGACCATTCTAACAGCCCTTTCAAGCCCTATATCAAAAAGCAAGGGCCTGGTACTTAAGCAGGTACATCCTGTCATCTAACAATGGACTTGCATCAGTCAAACTATTTTATGGTTAACATATGTAAGTCAGTGCACAAAAGTCTTAGGTCATGGTACCTTTCTTAGAAATCAGACCTCCCAACTTCTCGCCACGCCTTTTCCCCCTTCCAGATATTTCCTAAATTATCTGATTGGTCCAAACCTCTTCTCCTATTTCATTATTCTTCCTATCCCCTCTTCTCCAGAGTACATATATATTTTCCAGCTCTGACTAGCCAAGGCAGATAGATATTTGTAATCATTAAACTATGTAGTTCTTGTAAATATATTAGAATAAAGTCATTTTAGTCTTCACTGATTTTTGTGTAAGTTATTTTGCACTTCTTGACATTCCTAACAGTTGGAAATAAGATCTTTTTTATTCTTGCCAGATCGTAAAAACAAGAAATTTTGCAGCATTCTCTACTAGCCACTCCTCTTCTATAATACATCCTTCCAGTTTACGCTCCGAAGGATGGAACCCACATCTACTATAAATAAAATAGATGCAATACATTAAATCATATATAACAACAAATGACTTGAACAATTTTTTTTTTTGAGTTAGAGTAATTTTTGAAATACCTCAATGTTACCTGACAGGTGACATACTCCAATTTCCATCAAAAATGAGCAAAGCAAAAAAGTAATGGTTGGCAACATCCTCGGGTCTTAAATTTACGTTAAGTTTAATAGCAATGTTCATTGTTGAATCTAAACTTACAGAAGGAAGCCGGTGATTGGCTCCTACTCCCCTGCCACGCCCCAGGGTTTCATCTTAAGCACTGTCTTTTTGACTTAACTTTTCTAGGCAGCTTACCCCTTCCATTATTCTCCCTCCTCCCAGATTGCAACGAACTAGGCTACATTTTCCAGCTCTAATAGATCGAAATCAATTTTTTTATTTTAGGTTTCAAAAAGTCACAATTTTAAAGTTAATTTACCTATCTATATTTAATTATTCTTTCTTTTTAAAAATTAATTACCTCATCTACTAATGATAACATAGGTCTACAAAAATAAATAATTAATTTTTTTTTAATATGAGAGTGAATTTGTTGGTACACTGTTCGAGATCAAATTGTCGTCTTTATTATTCATGTATTCTTTAAAAATTTCAAATGTTTTGGCGCCAAGACTAATTTTCACTTATTCCAATGATAACAATGAAGTATTCATTTACTGAATCTGAAGTAAAAAAAAAGTCACTCGAATCTATTGTCTTGTACAATTCAATGTATGCCATTTAATACATTTTAACATCAGTTTTATTGCTATGAAATTTAATTTGTTAAATTTGGTATTCTAGGTTGTAATTTTCGGCTTATGAATATTTTGTAGAGAACATTGGCCCTAGACTAAGATAGTCTTAAAAAAAATATATATTTTCATTCTAGTGCTCAATTACTTTTATGAGTTATTCAAAATTATTGTTTACTGATTTTCTAATAAGAAAGTTATCTTTTTAGTGTTCCATGTAATTCACGCTTTTTGTGTATTTTATTTTATTAAATTTTAATTACTCCTGAAATGCCATTACACTCCATTAGAGTATAAATTGATAAAGAATCTACCTTTAAATTAAAAATTAAATCAAGCATTGAAAGAAGAGTCAACGCAGTGTAAGGGGGGGTCCAATGGCCCTAAGCAGATACATTGACCCGGCAGACAGTCCCACATCTCCTGCTAAAAGCAATACAATCCGCCCTGAAAAGCCCTTCGGTAAAAAGAAACACTCAAGAAATTGTTCTGCTTCCTTCATTCTCCAGCCACTGGTTCTCCTCCAAAGTTGAAAAAATAACATCTCGGGTACATTCAGCAGCTCAATGTAGGTTCAGATAAATTAAATTAGAATCCTAAACTCACTTAACGAAAATGTTCATACTTGTTATTAAATTGATTGGAAGAATTAAATTTTTTAACATTAAATATATTTTAAAGCGGTGGTACCAAAATCACGTTAAATGTACAATTCATTTCAATAATTCAGAATGTTGATAGTAACCATATAAGGCAGGTCTTGATTTTTTGTATTTTAGCAAACAGGGTGTCCTCTTGCTAACCCTTTTCAATTTTTGATTTTGATTTAATTTTTAATGAGTTATAACAGTGCCATATTGTTTGCTTTTTGAGGTTAATGTTCATTTTTAGACTTTTTCATAATTGAGTGTGAATGACCTCTCAATGAAAAAATCCTTTAATTAAGAGAAAGTTTTCATATAGGAAATTTTATTTATAAACGATTTTCTTTTTCAGGTTTGTTTTAGCAATCCTTCCATAATAAACTTCCCAACCACCCAAACCAACTCGTATCAAACCTGGCTTCGAAAAAAAAAAAAAAAAAAAGGCTTCTCCTTCACTACCTAATAATCCTCCTAGACGTCTGAAAAGAAAATGGCCTCGAGATCTTCTCCTTTAGAAATGTTTTAGGAGTTCTATCAATGGGTAGATTCTCCACATGTTTTTATCATGTCATAATATCACATACAGCAAATTTACTTGATGCGTATATATGTATATAGTTGTAAATATCAATAAATAAATTATTAAAAAAAAAAAAAGGTTTGTTTTATTTTCCGCACAAATCATCAAGAACACTAAAACATTTTTTTCTACAATTTTTGATGATTACTAACTATTAAAGCCCAAAAGTTTGGTTATTTTAGGTTAATTTTTCTGTTTACTTACGAAGTGATTTTTAGTTATAAGTTTATTTTTTTAAACAATAAGTAATTTTGTAATTTTAATTTTTTACACAAAAATAAGGGATATAATGAGGTTTAGTTTGTATAAATACATCGCGAGGTGAAACATGTGCAGACCGATACCGAAGGTAATGGGGCCAGTGCCTGCTTAACCACAGATGAGGCAGAGAATATTTAGGAAACACTGGAGCGATGTTAGGAGACATTAGCATAGTGTAAGACGCTTGTGTCACTGATTCACGGGCGCTCCGCCGCCATTGTTTGTTGACCCAAGTTTGTGCTAGAGCTGGTTGGTTTGTTTTTGGGACCCTTTCGTCAACTCGCCGGCAGTCACCACAGTGCAATCAATGTTTGTTGGAGTCATCAGGCTACCTGACACTCTTTCTCATAGTACAAGAGCCGGGAAGAAAAAAAGGCAAAAAAAAGGGGGCCAGGGGTCGATATACATATATCGATAACAATAAGAGTGTAGTGTTGGTAGACCAGAATGAATGAATTAAAGCTAGTTAAATTTACTACAAAATAGTTAATTATATTTATCTTTGTAGGAGTAGTATTTTTATGATATTTGACAAAATAAACTCACAAAATGTTAATTTCTAGTTGTTCGTATAAAATGTTGGATTTTGGAAAAAATATATCTCTAGATCCATAAGACGCACATATGTCTGCTAACACTCAAAATAAAGGAAATTTAACTTTCTATAAATTAATTTATGACGGTTATCATCGTAGGGGTTGTAGTTTTTATGATATTCACATCTGAATATAAATTTGGCAAATGATAATTTGTCCGAACAACTATAAATTTAATAAATTTAGCAAATTTCATTTAAACTATTACATTTTTTTTTATCGCTTTGAAACAGCCGCCATTTTGTAGTTCCCCTACCTATACTTGGCAGACTCATCAATTTTGGCTAGTAATTATACATAGTTTCCATTAAAGTAATCAAAAATTTTGGTGAGATAACTGCCTTTTTTCTCCTCTTGGGCTCTTGTACTATCACCAGCTCGCCGGCGGTCATTCTGGTCTACCAACACTACACTCTTATTGTTTTCGATGTATAGATATCGACCCCTCTCCCTCCCCCGACCATCTGTGAGTGACTTTTTTAATCTTTCATGGAGCTTCATATATATATACCATATATATATATATATGTATATATATACCATATATATATATATAACATTAGCTTGTAATCAAAATTTAACTCAATATTTTTTAATGAAAAATTGATTATGTATGACCCTGATATTCTATACTGTCAGCACATATCATTTCTTGTTTAAAACATATTCACGGAAATATAGGACAGCGTATAACCCAATGTTGATACCAGCCCTAATGGTCGGTTTAATACTTTCAAAATTTTCTAGTAACAACTGATTTATCAACGTTTACCTTAAACAGTGCAAAGAGTAAAAGTGGAGACAGGTTTTCTCATTTTGAGCATCCCTCCTTTGGGAACACGTTACGTATTCTATGTACAGCCGTTCTGATAACATCCTACTCTCAGGAGGGCCTTCTCATTTTTCTCGAACTCCTCTAGTTTACCTCCAGAGCAGTTCTCCAGTCTATTTTATCCTCCCCCCTTGTCCTCCGGGAAGGGTGATAACGCCTCCTGGAACCCCCGCTTCCTTTATCCGAGGCCGTGCTTTATCGCCGCGCCGACATGTCACTCCCTCCACAATCCAGGACCATCAGCCCTGACATTAATGATGCCAACAAGTTAAACAGCTCCCTCAACGCCAACCTCTTCTCTTATCTTCTTAACATTCAGCTATATATTCTTTCTTAACAACAAACTTAGTAATAGAAGTAATCGCTCTGAACCTTAAAAAAAACTTACAGGAAACGCATAACTTACAACATTCTATAAATTTATTTTGACAAATAATACGTACTACTTTCATTTACCTTTGCCCAAATTTCATTACTTAAAAAAAATATTATAATAACTAAGATCCATTTAGCCTCAACACTCTTTATTAGTTAATTTTACAAATCCTATGTTTCGGCACTATATTTCATTTATTATTATTATTTTTAACTCTATGAATATAATTAGTTAAATATTTTCTCTTTTCTTCATAAGTGCATAGCTTATTATTTTCGTGAATTATTTATTTTTTATTATTTATAATTGTTAAATAGTTATAGCATTTCAAACAGTTAAGAGTGTGTTTTGCCTTATCCCATAATCAATTGTTATAATATTAGCAAACCGTTAAAATAACCATGTATTAAGGCTAATCAATCAAATCTGGTAATAAAGAAATAATAAAAAGAACTTTTTGGCCAACCTGGTCATTATTAATAATTTCTCAATTTCCAGTCTCATGTCCTCACAATACTTCCTAAAACAGTTCCACGCCATGATAAAACAAAGTTAATTAATTTATATTTGTCATTTTTATCACTTAACATTAATTATTTTAATTTATTTATTGCTGTCAGACTTATAAAATATACATATCATATTGACATTATTGGTTAAATATTTACAAAGGGTTGAATATTATTATATACTCCAGACTAGTAGCAATATTACTGGTCAATAATAATTTACAAGCTTTTGTTATCGGCGTAAACATGCATACAGCTATATATTGTTTACATCAATATAGTGGTTTAATTATTGATGAGTTGAAGGTATAACTGACGTTTGATTGAAAATGTAAAGGACGGTTGGTCCATGTGAATAAAGTCCAAAATTCCCAAAAGATGAAGCATATTAATACCAAAAGGTGTACTTCATCTCCTCCTTTACAACTAAATAAAAGGCAAAATATTTTTTTCTCTTTACTTTGGCAGAAACAAACAGTATTTGGGGGGAGGGGTAGGTATTATTAAATGTTTACATATTTTATAGAGAGATCTGCCCATACTGATTTTTTATATTATCTTTCAAAATCAAATTCATCATCATTTTTTGAACAAGGTGGATTCAATGGAATATAAAATTCTTTTTAAAATAATCCAAAAATTATTAAAATCAAATCAATAAATTATATCAAGTGGACAGGTTTATTTGATTTAATGTTAAAATTAACTCACTATTTATTTTTCACATTCAAACATTCAAGAGTTTCTTGAACAGCTTCGGTACCACCTGTTGGATAAGATCTAGTAACCGATTGTAGTTTATACATGGACTCTTAAGATATTTATATTTTGATATGCTATGTAGTGGTATCACTCCAGCATGTCAATACGGGATTTAAGAAATCACTTTTATAAAATGGCTTCAATGTATTGTGTTCTTGTATTTAAAAGAACGCAAGATCAAGGTTGTCGTTTTTAAGGACAGGATTTTTGATTGTATAAACTTGGAGTAGAAATCACCAAGAAATTATTGTGGTCGCAAATTCATATGTTTCTTTAATCTCAAACTCAACAATTCTAAGCTCTACGAATCCGAAGTGAGAGAAAACATTGGAAGGTTCTGAATATTTTAATGAAATCAGGGAATCTCCGAAAATTATAGGATAATAAATCTTCAAGTTATTTGAGAGAAAATATTATTCATATAAAAAAAAAAATCATTAAACTTTTTTGATATCCTGAAGAAGGAGCTTCATTGTATTAGATATTTCTATCAGTTATTAATTAGCACGATGGGTGTGCAATTAAAAAGAGAATTGTCACGGCACCCCGCTGAGTCAATGAGTTTGGTGGCACTTCTCATCAAGAATTCCTACACAGCTATTAAGTTTTACAATTCATGTAAATTTATGTAACCTGGGAACTGCAGTGGTGCCCGTTCGAATCCTGCCTCAGGGGTTAACTTTTATTTCTGTGGTGGTCTCACGATACAAAAACTTGAACCCTCACCATGAAATTAGAATATGAGGGTCCCTGTAGATAACTCCTCTACCTCCCCCGCATGTAAGAAATTACCATTTCTGAAAAGGGTTCATAAAAAAAAAAAAAAAAAATCCAGTATGTAATAATTGGACTTGAAACATATACACAATATGAAATCTACCCAGAAATATTTCGATATATTCCGTAGAATACAAATGTATGTAAAGGTAAACAAGGCATCTGTTGCAATAACCATAACACCCACTAGCTCTGTCCTAATAACATCTACTACCGTGGCAGCACTCGCACAAAGTCAGGCGTGATAGTTGACAGTACATGTAGTGGCAGAGAAGTTACTGTTACATTAAAACACAGTTAAGAATAAAAAAAAAAACACACCTTAAATCCCACTAAATGTTAGATATCATGTTTTACGACCGGTTGCCTCAAATATTGTAAAACATGGTACCTGCAAGTTCCCTTCCTCAATTATTTGTTCTTTTATCCACACACACAAAAAAAAGTGAAAAAGTTTAAGTTTTTCGGTATATATAATAATAAAATTTTGTAATTTTAGTTGGAGCTAGGTATTATTCTCAAAACTCAATAGATTTCCCACATGTTTTATTTTGTCAGTTGCTATGTTTTACGACTCATATATACTTTTAACTATCATTGTTCTTATTCTAAATGGAATTTTTCGCATCAATAAATATATAGTTTTCATATATGATGCTCGATGATAAATATTATTCTGTGCTAATTAGTATTCTGTGCTGACTCCTGCGGACCATATACCACATGCAGACCCTCGACAACGGGGGTTACCTGCCATGGGACCTGGGATTCCCGTGAATCAAGGTAATAGAGAGGCTTTGGCCTTGATCCTCAGCGGTGAGATGGAGGGAGCTGAAAGTGGATTACAAGACTAGTGGGCATGAACAGAATGTAATACGGCTTTGCAGCGGTAACACTCACCTACTGTCCACTCTTTACCTAATTAACCCTGGAGTAGGCGCGTAGGGTACATATTTCTCAAAACAAATAAAAAAACATAAAACGAAGTTAATCCGCGTCCAATCATAATAAATCAAATAGTAATAAAACCCTTTTGTGTGAGGCAACGCTTCTGCCCACTTTTTAGGAATTCAATAGGGCTAAAAAAAGATACAAAAAGCTAAAATAACCTAATTAAAAATAAATGATAATAATAGGGGTGTTCTAGGATGTCATTATTTATTTTTATTTTATTCTCATTTCCCTTATTTTCTGTCTTTAAATGTATACTGTATTTTTATCTTTCTTTTGTTTTTACTTTTTTATTTGTAATTATTTTTGTTTTCTTTGAGCAATTCTTGTATACTTTTTTTATGTTTCACTGTACATCTTATTTTATTTTTCTTAATTTACTTAGTTCATTTTTATATCAATTTTTCACATATTTTAAATTATTTTTAGCCATACCTTAGTTTACTTTTATAGCATTATTTTAGTAGTTTGTATCTTTTTGGCCCTGATGACGTCCTGTAAAGTTGGACGAAATGTTTCCTCACAATAATAGCAATAGCATACTAGCTTTTAAACCACACCTATCTTCCTCTTGTATATACTAAATACTTGCAATCAACGATCTTCCAAAAAATAAAAAATAAAGTTTTACAGACAAATTATCCATTTAAATGATAGGGAAGTCGTTTAGGGGTGGTAGATTCAGAGTGATATACCCCCTCCTCACCCCTTCCAAGAATATGATAACACAAAGCCTCGAGAAACACGAAAACTTACGTCCAATCCCGAAAATTGTAGTCAAACAGGTTATGTCTCAAATCCATAGAAACGCAATTTAGATTGGTCAGTTTTCCAGGAAAAGACAAAATTATTGGTAATACTCTCCAAACCTCCAGTAACTTGGGAATTCCCGTTAAAATTGTTAGAAAATTTAAAACTTTTGTGCCAACTCAGTATGTTATTACAGCAACACCCTTATGATAAGGAATATTCTAACATACACATAAACAGGTATAAACAACCAAAACAACGCAACCAGGATCTAAAATTTAATTTAAAATATCAAATATTTAAAATATTTTATTTTAAGAAAAAAACATTATTCGGTTCTTTATAAAAAAAATGAATAAAAATCTTCAATTCAGCTAATTAAAGTAGTTTCTGACATACGACATAGATGATGCTGGATCATATGCAAATATAATGTATTTATTTAGCGCACAATCGGGCCTTTAATGTTTAATTAAAGTGTTTATCATAATCTATGATATATATCATAGATTATGATAAACACTTTAATATATTAAAGTGTTTATCATAATTGGTTTAATTAAATGTTTAGTTTTCGTTCTGAATCCGCGAAATTGGTAAAAACTGAAATTCTGTTCAACATTCCTAAAACAAGTTGAATAGTAGAGACAAAAAAACTACTTTACATTTTTTTCTAAAAAGGCTATTAGAATTTTCAATATTCTAAGATAACATGTAGCATGCGTATTTTTTTAAAAGAAAATTTAGTCTACTTTAACTTATAGAACGAAAAATCTTTAATTTTGTAGTTGAAAAAATAATATAGAGAAGTAAATTTTAGTTTATAAAATACCTTTAAAATTGGAAATTTTATCTTAATTTTGTTGCTATTAGATTCGACGTAAAATTCTCATGAAACATGCATTATTTGGACCCAAACTAATATTTAATTAACAAAATCACATTTTCCCCCTTTAGCACACTAAAAAAAGCTTATGATTTATGGATTATTTTGATGAAACTGTGTAAAAATTGTTCTTTATATTTTTAAACAGTCTCATCAACACACCTATTATTTATATTTATATTTCCTATTTTACCTCCAGTATTAGTGTTCGATTTGATAACAACTTACACACGGATATTTTAATTTATTAAATATTTTTTAAATGTCATTACCTACATTATGTATATTATAGTATTTTAAGGCTAGAGCTTAACTCACATCCTCCCTACCCAAATCCCTTTTACTTGTTTAAGCTATAAATAGCACAAGGAGCAGTCTAATAAGTTTATAATAGTGCGATGCTAACGAGATCATTAAATTTCTTGAAATTCATTGAATAATTAACAATTAGTAGTTTAATAAGAACACCTTGTGAATACACAGGAAAAGCTATCCTTTGTGCCGGTATATGGTTACGGCTCACTTCAGCAAGACCTCCCTTGATTATCCACCCACTTCTATACACTCACTTGATATCTGAACCGACTGACTTGTGTAGCCCTTAGACTGCTTCTATTGTACAAATAATCATCCTCTGTTTCGATAAACAAAGGCTTTTCTAATTATAATTTAACTACATAGAATGTTTTTCACCATTTAAATTATCAATGCTCTTTATCTATTTTTATGTGTGCTGGTAGTTAGGTACTTTCGGAAGGGGCGTCCAGTAAACAGGAAACAAACCTTTCATTTTTATTAATCGAACCCACAACAGTTCACAATATGATGAAGGAATCCTTATGATCCAGGATTCTGTCTGAGGCAAGGACGATCTGCAATGCGGTCCAAGCCGCTTTCATTAGTCTGTTTGCATAAGTCCACAAATCAAATTAATCCTTTACTTTGCATAATTATATTACATTCAGAGGATATAACTTATCCTGATAAAAAGGTTTTAGGTGATAAAGTTTGACAAAGATCTACCGAATAGTTAGTTCCTGTCCTGCATCAATAGGCCACAAGCCTCCCTTACCTCTCTACTGTCCCATTGGAGAAGTTAGTCGTGAGGTTAATAGAACCTAGTTACAGACCACACCTTTCTAGAGTTGGTGCTGGATTAATGATCAATACCAAGGAACCGGTTATACAAAACTAATACTTTGATTAGCAATTTATCTTAAATATTCTGACATAAAATACACAAAACCGGATGTATTTGTTAATTAATATTCAAAATCCCTTAATATATTTACTATGCTAAGTTATAATTAGTGCGATTTTTCTACGTTTTTTTTAATGTGTCTTATAAATAAAGGAGCTAAGGCGTCATCTTAGCTACCTCGTAACTGGAGGAGTAAGGTACCGGTTCGATTCCAGCCATGGCGGGTCGACTTTTATTTCGTGGCTGTCCTGAATCTAAAAAACAGATCTCCTCTATATGGTTAGAATAGGGCGGTATTCCGTGCGATAACCCACCTCCTCCTCGTATGACAGAAATTATTGGACATTTAAAAAAAAAGAAGTCTCATAAAACATCGCTTATTCAAAATCAAACTCTTCTAATCATATAGAAATAGATATCAAAACATTCAAAAAATTATAAATTAAATTTAATGTTTACTTCTCTAACTTTTTTCATTGTCTTCTTTAGTTTTTGGCCTGATCATTAACCATTATCAAACATACGATCAAAACTAACTCCTTTACTTAAAGAAATATTAATTTTGTCCAGTCTCATCGAATAGGTCACATTGTGTTCCATCTCGCCAACCGGCGGCTTCAGAACGAAAATGGGGGAAAAAATAAAATATTGTGAATATCTTCAGTTTGTTATTCCAACAAGAAAACTGGTTTTTTTTCCGAAGAGAATTATTAATTAAAGCCGGCAAAATTTTGAACAAAGTTCAGACATTACATTTCATTTTCGACCAGCTGCGACGTTGCAGACCCTTAATAAGAAAAGGCACTTTTCGGAAAAACAAAAACAAAAATCACCTTCCAACTGTTTGATAATACCCTAGTCATTTGCCATAAACCCGACGTCATAAGCGTTATACTTATTATTTTATTTATTTTTTTATAAGGAAGAATATGACCCTTCTTAAAATAAAGTATTATGAATATAGATGAATATTTTTAATAAATAAATATTTAATACTTAAAACGTAGTTTTCAATTCTCTTCGAAATACTAAAAATACATTAATGAATATGTAATATAACTAATTAAAAATATAAAATGATCAAGTGATTTTTACCGAAATTAAAAATTAGCAGCTTTGGGTTGGGTTGAACATAAGCCAACTTTGAGTTAATTAGGAAGGATTTGTATCGTTAGGAAATGAATTGAGTAAGCAATTACAACGATTGATCAGTCTATTTCAGGAAAATGGCTCTTACATCATCTACTAGGTTTCTTGCATGAAAAATCGATAGTTCCTTATGAGCTTCAGAAAATGTTGATTAAAAAATGGTACAGTATTAGTAAGTTCAAAGTGGCTTTATTTGACTGATGATATAATGCGTTTGGTAAAAACGAAAAAATGTTCTAGTAAAACTACAAGCAAAAAAAGTTTTTGTGTACAGGTAAACCACTCAGGAATGACACGTCTCAAGGGTATTGTAAAAAATAACTTGAATTAAAGAATTATTACACATTTCAGAAATTTTAGTTACAATTTTTAAGAACAAAATTTTTTAAAATTTATCCATTATAGATAATGATTTCAATAAAAATATATTCAAACGCACAAAAATAAAATAAAATTCATATATACCTCCTAGGATCAGTGAGTACCTTAAAGATAGGTTGTGTACCCAAGTGCCAGGCAGAAAAATAAGAGAAAACTTCCCTGTTGTTTATTGAGAAATACATCTAGTAGCTCAACATGAGAGTAAATGAGTAAAGACGGTCCACATGTTGGCCGCTCGCCGCGAATCGGAGGCTTGTACAAATGCTCGGTAAACAAAGAACGGGCCATCCAAATGTCAGTGTTATTCAGAGAGGCAAGCATGGCGGACGTATAAGTGGTTTCAGCCATTGCACTGGGATTATATTATTTTTATTACAAAAAAAAAGAAAATGAAAGGAAATTAAATATAAATAAATAAGAATAAATATAAAACTTATTATACAAATTAACTACAACCTCCTAACAGTTCTCAGTTGCAACTAGACCAAGAACAATGGTGAAGATGCTACACGAGCGCTCTCACGAACCCCTTTGATCTGTGTCCAAAAACCGACTCTCGACGGATCGGCAACGAGCCTAGGCCAACTCGTACAAGCCACCCATTCACATGCTCGTGCATATCCGTGTTCGCCTTGGCTTGGCCAACATGTAGAGGCCCCTTTATGGATACGGCCAGTTCCACATATAAATGTTTTTCAGACCATTGAAAGAACCATATTTCTCCACATTGGCAAAATAAAATAGGAACCGTTCAAGTTTTTCTGGATTACGAGCTCCGGATCTGGTCGTGTTTTGAACTATAGATTGACAGTTTTTTGTAAAGAAGCGACATGCTTGAAAACATTCCTACCCAGTAGCCAGTTTTTAACGAAAGAACTTTAATATTCTATAGATAATGAAATCACCCGACAGAAATAATATTTAACATATTTTGTAAAAACTGAGCTACTCATAATCTGTATTCTGTTTTAATCGAAATGTGATATTTTCTTTTACACTATTATTCCTTCCTACTTGAAGAACCTAGGCTCATCCCTGGTCTTATGAGCTATCATAAGAACCGGGCGATCATTCGCTATGCTTCTAATCCTACCTATTTAGACCGGAGCTTCAACACCTCATTGAATTGTTTCTGTCCACGAATACCGGAGTTTTATATCGTGTGTTCGCTCGTAGTACCCATCTCTTGGCTTAGGCTTCATCTATAGTCCCACTGCTTCTAATGTTTGACATTCATTCCTCGATCATTCTCCTCTTATTATTCTGAGAGTTTCAAGAATATGGCGTGAAGGATTATTGGCTCTGTAAAGAATTTGTCTTGTAGAATAACGTTTATGCAAAGAGGTGACTTGATCAGGACAACGCTCAATGTCAGATTTTTCCACAACTAAGGTTACCGACATTATAAAGGTTGAGTGTGCCACAGGGTGCTCTCCAGACTCCACCGCACAGCAGGACTGGAACCCAAGCCCAGTAGGCTTAGTTCACCGAGCTACCCCACTTCTTGTCAGTTCATTGTTGTTAAAACAAACTATAATTGAAATCTACTCAAACCATTTCGTTTTAAATGTACCTTTATACTTAATTCATCCTACATTTACTCCAAAATATCAGAAAGAATAAAAAAAAGTCGAAAAATATGTATATGCCTTATTGGATAAATGGAAGGCGTATACCATTTGAGCCAACCCTATCACAAATCCTTCCTTATTGCGGAGAATATCTATGCAGCCAATGTACCGAAATCCTCTAATATGTTTATAAGTCCGGATGACACTAAATTTATAGAGGGTACATAGGAAACGACATAAAAATAAATTTAAGGCGTGCCAACAGTTTTCTGGAGGATAATCCTGCATTATTCATGACCCCTAGGCTTTTTACCTCAAAGGCCATAAACAAGACCCGCCCGAGCATAAACTGAGCTTAACGCTAGAATTAAAACTGCTCGTGGGGGGAGACGTACTGAATGGTAATTGCCAAGCCCTCGCGGAAATTTAATTATCACAATTTAATTACGGATTGTAAGCCCTAACTATCGGAGGGCCTTAATTAAATCAAACTTTGACTTGTTCCGTGTGAGTTTACACTCCTAATGCCGCCCTGAATATCCAGGGCATTCCCTTTTTTCAAAAAGCCAAGAGGAGGGTATTTACTCTCTCAAGGGCCTGCTTTTATTTTCTTTTATCTTCAATTCCAACTCTTCCTCCCCAACCCTTTTGGAAGTCGGATGGAATTTTTCTCTCATTACGAAAGGATAAGACGAACAAATGGATTAGACTCAAAAAGAATTAAGAACAGGAGGTATATACCAGGGAATGAATCTTTTATGAAGAAATATGAGCTCTGCTGTAAATTCGCTTTGAAACAGCACGAGGGTCTAATTCACCTAGAATTTATTACACTTGTTAATTGGAATGGAACTGGTGGATAAGGATGGTATTCAATGTTTCAGATGTTTTAACTTTCGATCTATTATTAATTAATAATTGGTGAGCAAAACACTGAGCTGGTAATTAAGCTTATATTAAAAGAATAAAAAAAAAATTAATTGACAATTAATTTTAACAGCTGTACTTATCACATTCATCACAAAAATCATTTCGCCTACGTTTATATGTAATACCCCAATGATCATTAACAAATCTATTTAAATTAAACTAAAATTAAATGTTTTAATGATTTCAGATTTTTTCTCTTTCTGGGTTATTAATTTTTTACGTTTAATATTTTTCAACCTTCTAGAAAAAAAAAAAAAAAAACACTACCTTAAGTTTACTTAATCATTTCTTTCAATTTAAGTTTATCCTCCAGAAGTAAACACTAGCTAATACCTAGTAGACAAGAGGGCTCAACAGCACTTGATCAACAAAAAAGAACCATGCATCATTTACAATCTATAATTTTAATAAGTAATCAACTTTGAAATATATAATAATACTTGATACGTTGAGGGTAGTTGATTATAGTAATTTTGTTATGGTTATAGTCGAAATCTTGCTATTGTAAAAAAAAATGACCTTTTTGCCAACCCTTGTACTTTGAAGATGCCGCCGCATGTACCTTAGCCGCATGTACTACATCGTACTACAAAAATCAATCGCTAAAATAAATTCATCTTCTCATCGCTAAGAATTTTTAGTTCTTATTAATTATTAAGTCATCTTACAAATTAATAATCTTGATCAGCCATCCATAATAAATCATTAAATATTATTTATTTTGAATTCCTATTAGTAAAGAGAATATGCCGTCATTCATACTTATAAATTTTATTGCTGTTATCTTATCATTTTAACAATGCAAAATTAATTATATACACAAAATAAAATTAAACGTACTTTAGAGGAATGGTTATTGAATATTCGGCAAAGAAGCTATGTTTAACTATTTCAATGAATATAAAATCAAGCTGGTATTAATGATCAATTGATTGTAGATTGATATACCGAGCTTACTAAAAATCGTTTGAACCGTTTTTGAGAAAATTTTTAAAAAGTATCGATGTGAAAAATCGACTCCTAAAGTTATAAAATATTTATAGCATTGTAATGAATAAAATGTACGTGTAAGGTTTTAGGGATTTGTAGGGTATGTATCCCGAAAATTTTAATAAATCCTGAATCGAATGATAAAAGACCGAGGGGAAGACCGAAACATAGGTGGGAGGATTGCGTCGAGACTGATCTTGTAGATTTGGGTTTAGATGGGCATCATTTTTAAACAGCGAATGGGAGTATCGGCATCGAACCTTTAGTTTCGCTAAGCCTTTTTTTATTATTAGTTTTAGAGTATTCATTAAAAACATCCCAGATATGTGCCGTGCCCTTCATATCTAATTTCAGTTTTATTCGACTTTTTATTTTTGAGTTGGGCTATTCACTCACGCGCAGACTCACATACACCAAACGTTATGGCAGACTTAGTATTTGGGATATAGGGGTCCTCAAAATGTCTATTCCTGCCGAAAAGTCGAATTCGAAATTTAGCAAGATCCTAATACTTCCCCTTACTATATATTCCATGTACTAATGAGTAAAAGTAAATACGATAGAGGACATATGCGTTGTTTAGTGAACTGTACCTTTATTAAAAAGTTCTACATTTTTTAATTGAAACATAAAAGTTGTGTTAAATATTTATTTAATTCTTTAATAACAGCCTGAATATTTTAATAAATCATTAGGTTATTTTAAAATCCATTAACTCTTATTTCATTAAATTTAAGCACTGTACTCGATATACTGGACACTATATTGGAATGAAAAGGACTACAAAGTAAAAAGCTGAATTTCAAATAAAGCTATATTTAGCCAATGCAGTTAGTAATCCCATTTCCAGGGTAGTTTTAATGGATTTTAATGAACTTTGGAAAAATACGGACGGAAACTTTTTAAATCACTTTTATTCGTTATGATAGCAACTGTCCCTGAAAAGTTTTGATGTATGAAAAAGCCTGGGGGTTAGTTGTAAACATCGAGTGTGTCGTTCTTGTTAATGGTTCTGTTTGCTCCATCGGGACATTTAGTCCTGTATTTTTTCAACCAGTTTTTTTTTTTTTTTTAAATACTCAGTTCACAACTTAGTAACATGGAGGGAGGAGACCGAATAAAAACCCTCACTTAAAAAATTTTAAATTTTATTTCTATAATAAATATACATATTAAAATTGATAAGCAATAATAATAAAACTGCCTGATTGTAACGAATGCTCAAAAGCTAAAAATTATAAAGGCTTTGCGAACCCAAAGGTTCAATTCCGATACCACCAGTAAATGTTTACAAGCGTCTGTCAAGTGACGCTCATCTAAACCCAAATCTACAAGATAAGTCTCAACGCAATCTTCCAACCTATGTTTTGTTCTACCCCTAGGACTTTTATCTGCCGGTTTAGGGTTTATTAACACTTTCGGGAAACGTTTCCAAGGAAGCCCAAAAACCTTACCTCATAACCTTATGCCCATTTTATTCACCACAATGCTATAATTTGAATTATATTTACCGGATACAGTTTCCTCAGATTGACGTTGTGTAACCGTCTAAATTGTTTAGTTAATTCATCGTTTTGCTTTGTCAAAACATTTTACGCGTTCCTTTGTGTTCAATATCCTTAAGGTGCTGCTCCTCCTGTAGTGTAAGAGAGTGTAAATTATAACCTTTAAGTTTCTGAACAGAATACTTGAGATAAGCAATTTCGAAATTAAAGAGTAACAAGCCTTCCCTGCCTGTATTTCGTCATCAATTTTGTACTCTTACGCTATTTCTTTAAATTGTTATTATTTATGTTTATATTATATATTATATTATATGTATATTAGTAAATAGTTTATAACTATTTAATGTCCAACGTTTCACCCCAGTTTGCAGGGCTCCATCAGGGCTGTTCAAAGCGATAGGTTAAACAGATCTGTTGCTGCAACCCTGACCATCTTCTGTAATTATTTACATTTTTTTCTTTTCTTTTTTCTATATATTTTTTTTATTCTATTTCTGTATATATTTCGTGAATGTTATATTTGAACATTAATACTTAATACGCTTAATCATTGGAAGATTGTTTTAATTCCCTTCAATAAAATAATCAAATGTACAATATCTAAATATCTATCATTTGATATCGATACCGAGAATAATAAATATAAAAATTATATGATTCTTTTATTGCTCATATTGATAGACTTTTTATTACCGTTTAATATTACAAAATGGTTAAATATTTGCAATAAAGGAAATTTAGGGTCTTTAGTTTAGTATTTATATAAAATATAAAGATTTTCTTTTTAAATTCCCTGTTTAACTATTTCAATGAGGATAAGCTGGTATAGCTTATATTAAAGATTACTGAATTGTACAGAGATATAACAAGGTTAATCGAAATCGTCATGGCTTATTTTTTAAAAATTGAAAATAAAAAAGTGAATAACCGATTATACGAAGTGGCACCAAACTTCTGGTCAGCCGTTTTTATCGAGAAAGTTGCTATCACACCTCAGGCATATACTCATCTAAGATACGTAATTTCAATCTCGTGAATTTTCGTTTTTGAGCTAGGCAGACCGCATACGCTATTTTGCGAGACTTGGTTACGTGGACTCAAGGGACCTCAAATAGTGTTTCCTTTTCATGATCACAATACTTTCCTTACTATGTATTATATCAATTTTATATATTTCATTATTATATTTATTTTAACTTTTGACATTTGAGAGAGATATAAAAACATTTTATGTATGTATATTATCATAGAAATGTCTACATAATTTAAACTCGATTATAAATAATGAACACAGAGGCCTGAATTTGTAAGTAAAAAAGCAATGTAGAGTACATAAAAAAAAAAAAAAAAATGAAAAGAAAAGAAAAAAAAGGAGGAGCTATATAACTACTTACAAAAGGGCGTCCCCCACTCAAGAGTTCTGTTTATTAAAACGCCATATTGGGGGAATGACGTTGGGGGGATTAAAACTTTAACTTTTTCCATTAGATTCCCAAGAGCGAGGGATCCCCTCCCCTCCCACTACAAATATTAAATTCATAACTCATTCTTTAATCTTTTTCCCGCGCTAACTCCAGTACAACAGGAAATACTGTCGCTGGAATTGCGGGTCCAGTAAACAACCGTGTCGGGGCTGGATTACCACGATGTCCAATTACAAAGGGGTGCTGCCAGTTCAAACCCATTCCAGCATTTTTGGTAACCGGTAGTGCTGATTTGAGAGTCCTTGTCCAATACTCTCCAAATCACTCAAAATAATCAGTTGAAATAAAATAAAAGACTATTTTTTAAAATTATGAAATGAGATTAGCTATTTAATTATGTTACATCAGATATAAATACAAGAATTGTATTGAAGGAATACGTTATAGAGGCAATAAATAAAAGTGAAAATGAAAAATCCTGTGCGGTGGATGCATCACATAATTTCCATTTACTATAAAAATTCGTATATCTATAAATTTTAGAGTTTGTTCGTTCTTTGTTACTCAATGAAGAATATATTAGTTGTTTTTCCTAAGGGAGACAAATCCTCTTAGAATATAGTTCTACCTTGTCAGATTCAGCCATAGCCAGTGTCAGGTACTCTAACCTCAAAATCAAATTAATAACTTAGATACCTCGATGTAGTAGTGAATATGTACAGCAATAATACAAGCTCAAATTAAAAAAAAAATCTTGTTTTCTTAAAATTTACTATTTATTATAAAAACCCTTCATTCCTTTACCACTTCAATTGAAAGTTCTAGGGGATCGATGTCAACATGCTTTATTGTGCATGAAAAATTTATAATATTAAATTTAAGAAAAATATTTTTAGTTGTTTGAGGAAAAGAAAAAAAAACTTTAAAAGCTTTCAAAGGGTTCGGCTTATCTTGAATAAAAACATAAATTTTTCAATTTCCATTAAAAACAGAATACTGCTTTCAATACTGCTTGAATTATAATAAAATTCGGACGTGCAGTTCCTTACATTTTTGGCAGAATATCAACAACTGATAAACTATAAGGTTAAATATTTGTTGTACACTTCAATATTAACTTTAATTATTAACGAAGGCCTAAAATATACATTCGCCTATAATTTTGAGTATGGGGATGGAGTATTGGGTAACACTATTTGTCGAGTGAACCTCATGTGAGAGCTTCCCTCTTTAGATATTAACTAAAATCAACACTGGCGCTGCGGTTATGGAAATTAGGCATCCTCATCATGATCCAGTTTACTTTCAAGTCTTTCAACTGATGAAACAAACTGTTCTTAGATGTTACTGGAAGAACTTAGAACGTATATTATACACATATTACTACAAGTTTTAACGCAAGAATTTTAACTAAAGATGCAAAACACAAGGGAAGTTTATCATATAAATATGTTGTATTGTTCAATCCAAAATTTCATGGTAATAATCATTAAAGAACTTAAAAATTATGATATAATTGGGATAGCTCAGGATTTATTATGTATAAATTAACAGAAAAAAAGATAAATGAAATTAACGTATTATTAATTCGGAATGTCAATAATAATTTTAAATGATTTCATTCAGTATCAATGTTCTCGGACAGTTAGTTATATATTTTAACCCAATTAAAACTGGGATACAATAATAAGATCTATTTTGATAATATGATAAATTTGGTATACATATATAAAACTGTTTTTATAGAGTATATCTAGATTATTTTTTCTTTTATGATGATTTCTCTTTCTTTTTTTTTCATTTTTTGCTCTATGATAGTTTTATTTTATTCTATATTATTTTACATATTTATAATAGTGGATATAATGCTTTAACATTTCAAAATTGTTTGTTCCCAAATATTTACTAGCACTATATTTAGTTTTATTTATTTATAACTGTAATAGATCACTGGGCCAAACATATTTTTTATTTTTGTACACATTTTATCATACTTAAGAGGGGTTCTTTCAAAATTAATTTTTTCCTATTGTATAACATTTTAAAACCGAAAGCAATGTCACGTGGGATTGAGATGGTCAGTTAATGGATCAATATTCAAGAATTGCTCAACTTATTTAGTCTTATTTACCCCTTCTTACACCTCTGGATGAAGGACAAAATTATCTTTTTAAGTTTACTTATTTATTTAGATATAAAAACGTAGAATTGATTCGGAATAAATCTCAACAATTTTATATACTTCAAAACTATGTTATTGATAGCACGGTAAACCACACAATAACGATACCGTAGAAACAGGTAAATTTATAAACAATAACAAATTCATTGTACGTCACAAAATATAATTTAAAAATACAATTTATCACTTTTATAAAAAAAAGTAAAAACCTGAAAGGTGTTTTTTGTGTGAGGTAAAAAACCTAATTCGAGGTATACAACTAGGATTTATAGCAATGTTATTGTTGCCTCTGTACACGACAAGCTCCTGGACAAGCTAGCATTGTGATACAAGAGACTAGAAGATAGATTCCAAGATAGACTATTGTATTCTAGAAGAACTGTGTCACTACAAGAGGTCGTTCCTTTGGGAACCCTCGAAAAGATGGCCAAATGTCACAGGGCTCGCTGCCAGAGTTTTTATTCTTAACCTTTATCACCAACCGCCACCCCCAAATGCCATTCTTCGTCTTTGGACCGATGTTTAATGGAGCTCTAAAAGATGTCATCTTCCCTCTTTGTATTAAAATTACTGTTGAACTCTGTAGTCTAAAATAATTACCTACGTTGAGGTTTACCATCGCCAACCCATCATTTCAGGGGGTAGATTTCCAGAATACTCGGCTTCAACCCAGCACTTATATTTCTACTGTACTTAAGGAAAAATCATAGATGAGAGCGCATTGCTTTATTAAATAAAAAAGACAAAATGTAATTGACACATAATAAATAATGAACAAAAAAATGTAGGAAAAGAACTTTGATAAAAAACAGAATCTTTGTACACAAAGAGGAAACCCATTTAGTGCTGGAAATCCTAGCTTCATTATTATTATAAATTCTATGAAATTAAATAATAATGAAATCCTCCGTGTTTTTTTCTATTTATTTCAGGAGCACATTCCATTTTATCATTTATATATTCGCTTTTACATTTTGAATATAACGAATATCATGAATCAAAGATTATTACGTTGAGTAAAATAATGATAGAGGAATTGCTTTAACGTTTAAGCTACAAAAAGATAAATTTTGAATAAAAAAAAAAATAAAATAAAATAAATCATGAATAAATCTTGAACATATCCATACCTATATGCAATAATTTCAAAATTAGATACAATTAATAATGGATTTATAGTTAAAATATATAAGGAAGCAGAATTTTACAGAATAATAAATAGGATAAAATAATATGTAGAAGTAATGAGATATTTTACATGGATACCAACTCAGTTTACCTTCGTTAATTTATTCCAAAATCTGTTACAAAATTTAATGCCGCTTTTAAATCTTACGTTTATAATAAATATTAGGATAAAAAACGGAAAAAAGAAATGAATTTTTAATTATCGGTTTTATTCCAGTTTTTCTAGTTCCCTAAACGATTTTTATATCAAAATTTTATTTTAATTTTTTTTTTTTGGTACTTTGATTAATTACATTTTAATATATTTTACAAAAATATCTTACCGGAACTAAAATCAATCAGCGAAATTAATCAATAGGAGTAGTTAAATAATAAGAGGTTACGGGACTCTTGAAATAATGTTAAATGTTCGATAAAATCGAATAACATTACATTTTAGCGCAAAACGAATTAATCATACTTCAAGAAAACATTATTAATGGTCTAATTTCGTATTGAATGGGACCCGCGTAAGGCTGTCTTTAGTCGAACATTTTTGAACTCTGACATTCAAACCATACGGTACAAATGTGATCTCAATTCATGAAAAAAAAATGGGAGCGGGATTGGTTAAAATGTGTTCGTTCCCTTTATACCGAAGGGGAGGACTGGAAAACAATTATTGGAGGATATTGATTTTCACCCATATCATAATTTATTTCGTAACTTAAATGTGACTTAATAATTTATCAAACCTAATTCAAAAATCGATTGTAAAAGGCGTTATTGAAGTTTATTCTCTATAGGTATAAATAAAGCCGACATTTTATGTTTAATTATATATTATTCTTTCAAACGTTTGCGGTTTTATTTTCTTCTCAGCAATTTTTATGTAACTAAGGACTCTCATCACCCGAAACTGATAAGACCAAAATTTAGATAATTTCTATAAATATTAATACATTATGCAAGAATAAGTAATTTATATTTACATATAAATAACACCTCATATTATGTTCACCAGCTTAATGTCACAAAAAAGTTCTGTAGGCCATTTAACATTGAAACTTGATTATCATTCATGATAATTACCTTCAACTATTTATTAATTATTAATTAATAATGTTTTAAGGTATATTAAAAGAGTAGTTATGTTGCTATGTTCTGCACCTTATTCTTCTTAATTTAACAATTTCAGAAAAACTATTTTAATAAATTGCTAGAATTTTAATTATAAAAATATATATTTTTCCTATACATTATTAATACAAAATCATAAACTTATTTCTTTTTTATTTTTTCTCCCTGTTTTAGGACGTCATTTATCTGAATATTTTCATATTTTACTTTTACTACTAAATTAAAATAGTTAAAACACTCTAGTTTATCACAATTTTGAATATATATTTTTTTACATTCATACTAAAAAATAAAATAACATAAGAATAAAAATAAATATATAAAATCTCCAACTAAATAAATGAAAAAAATTACATAAAAAATAAATAAAATCTCTGCTTATTTGTGATGACTAGAATGTAATGTTTTGATTAAGAACGTGGTGGAAAAAAAAGGCAATCTACATTTTAGTATAATTAGGGATGTTATACAATCTATCGGCATTATCGTAATCCTAGTTTATTTTTTAAATTATAAAATTACTAACCACTCAAATCCCCTAGTTTCTAATCTTGAATCCTCTTCCATTCCTGATAATCCTCCGAGGTGCCTGAAAAGAAGATGGCCACAAGACCAGCTAATGTAAAATGTCATTAGAGTGCTACCAATGGGTAGTTTCTCTACACGCCTGTAACACTCCAATTTAACTTAGATCAGATTTACTAAATGTATTATAATGTACAGTTGTAAATAGCAATAAATAAATATTAATAAAAATAATTAAATTTTTTAAATATGAAAAAGGTTTTATAAAGAATGATTGCTTGTGTAAGTTATTTTTATTTTTTTAAATCATTTATTTATTGATATTCACAACTGTATAACATATATACAACAAGTAAATTTGCTGTAGGTGAGATAGTGACATGATACAAACATATGGAGAATCTAACCATTGATAGAACTCCAATAACATTTCTAGAAGAGAAGATCCCGAGGCCATCTTCTTTTCAGACGCCTAGGAGGATTATTAGGTAATGAAGGAGAGGCCAGGCTAGAAACAAGTGGATTTGGGTGGTTGGGAAGTTTTCCATGGAAGGAATGGTATCTGGTTTTGGCCAAATCGGCAACATATGGGAAATTGAGGTCATGATGGATGACTTGATTTGTGACAAAGTAACGAGCGTTAAGCATTTTACGAAGGATTTTGGACTGTAAGGATTGGATTCAGGAGGAATTTGATGGTTTTGTAAGTTATTTAAAATTAGATTCAGTTCAAATTGTTAATAAATAAATCACTTAGAAGTGCAACTTGAAAAAAAAAATAGAATCTAATGACTTCAACTTTAATAGTCCAGCTCTTTACTTTAACAATAAAGCATAAATTTTGTTTTTGTCAACTACATTAAAAAATTACTGGTTCTACTTTTCATTATTAAGTAGAGCAAAAGTTTTTGTTAGGGATTGGGGAAGATGTGAATGGAGTGAAACGAGGTTGCAACTAGGCCAGTAATGAGAAAATTTAATTATTTACATCAAAGGAACTGTTGCCCTAACCGCAGGCCCACATTTCATTAACGAAATGTGAAATCCGAGGGAGAAGTGGGACGCTGATAAAGAGGTGTATAGAGTGATATACTGGAAAGTATCTGATTCGTTACAACGGTAATTAAAAATAATATTTAAAAAGTTATAAATGTATGAAAGTTCTTTATTTATGAATAAGTTAAAATAGTCTTCAAAAGGAAATTAAAAGTATAAAACTTTTTACAATATTAATCTAAGTAGGTCAATGAAGAAACAGAACCGTATTTTAACGTCAAATTAGTTATTCCAATATAAGCGATTTAATACATTTTTAGTTAATTATTTATCCTCTGTAAAAATATATCCTGCATAGAATGTAATCCTTCGACGTCCATACACACCTATAGGTGATCAATTTTCGTAGTGATTATACTATATTCTTTTTCTCTTAATTGAAGTAATGTACTCTTAAGTCTCTGTAAAAACCTAGGAGGAATAAGCGGGGAAAAGCTTTCAGACCAAGTGAAGCCAAAAAGGTGGGTGGTCTTGTAGTTTGTTGTATTTTTTTTTTTTTTTTTTTTTTTTTTTTATCACAATTAATTCTTATTCACATTTTATTATAAACACTTTTATTTTTACCCTTTTTTAAAGTAGTTGGAACAGATCAGACAATATTTGTAATTAACATAAGTAATAAATAATTAATTGAAGTAAAAAAAAAGTTATTATGATTACAATATTTCATATATTGGTAAGTGAACGTAAAAATACTCGTTTACTATTACAGAATAAAAAAAAATGAAGATGAGAAGAGATTATTAACTAAAACTTTATTTTTTCTTTAGTTTAAATTGGAAAACAAATATAATATGATCAATGTTATATTAGTGTTATGATTAATGTTGCATGATTTTTTTCCTTTCAACTTTTACAATAATATCAACAACAATTATTTATTTATTTGTATAAAACTTTATGTTTTAACGTTTTCCTTGAAAGAAATTCATTTTTCGTTTATTACTGTAAGAAAACATTAAATAAAAAAATTAACAAGGTAATGATTATTTAGTTTATTCAATTGTAACCCAGTACTAATTTTTAGAACAGTAAATATATCTTTGAATCCTTGCTATTTATATTTAAATGTGTCGAGAAAAAAACCAATAATAATTTCACTTAAAAAAATGTGTATAACAATTTTGTTTATAGACATCAGATAGGGAATTAAGACACCTAGGATTACTGTGATAAAAAAACTTATGATTAAATAAGTAGCTAAGCCCTCGGAGATAATTGGTAATCTAAGATGGTTTGAACCAAGAGTAAACTACGAGAGATGTAAGGGAATTAGCCAGCCACTAAGAGATATGGAATACCAAAGTGCGAGAAGTTGTGTTCGAGTTCTCAGCAGTGTACACTGGCCAAGTGAGAGAGATTCAACTCGTAGTTTTAACAAGCTGTTAGGGAACTAGTGGAGTTTATGAGGGACCAAGGTTTTCTAGTACCAATTATCGGGGCAATTGGCTAATCGTAGTAGGTACGTACTTGAAAAATTTGTTGTCATCGCATCCCTGTGTCCTAGTGTGAAATAATTTTCATTTTATAATTCGATCAATAAAAAGAAGACTATTTGTACTTTTTCCATTAATTAATGAATAATTATTAATAAGGTAATAATTAGTGATTCTTAAAATTATAAATATTAAGTAACTGTCTTTAATTTATAAAAAAAAAACTTTTCATTTAAAAACTGGTTTAATAAAACAGTTTAGTTTACGCCTAATTTACAGATTCTTTAAAATAAGAATTATAATAACTCTTGATGTTCATTAAAGGTATGTAACGTGGCAAGTAGTAATTAATGAATCACAACTTATATGCTCTATTCCTCTAAGAAATATGAGAAAAGCTGATTTTAACTCTGTAATAAAGTCAATATGGAAAAAAATGGACATAGTGTTGTATCCCTCCGAGGTACAGATATATATATATATA
>NW_027108469.1:45951-54043 GCF_000696795.3 Halyomorpha halys
CCTAAGAATTAGGTACTAATTAAATACAAGACCCAAAGGATTAAGTTATTTCAGAAAACCAAACTTTTATTTTTTTTAATGACTACCTTCCTGAACATTTCTGACTTAGAGGTGAGCAACATATTCTAACCTGGTTCTCAGGTTTCTAAGACCTGTGCCTCAACCACTTGAGCAACGGACGGCTCTGAAAAGACTCAACTAATCTCGGTACCTGCATTTTTTTTTGTGATATTTTGAGAATGTGATTTAGGTATTTTTCCTCCACTGAGAATTTTTCCTGTATTTTAGTAATTGCCCGTATAAAATATCTAATCTACCTCCATTTTAAAACAAAAATAAATAAAAGGTAGACTGAAATGATGAGTTCCGAGGATAATCATCCGATCTGTACCCTCGGAACCATAAGACTAAGGTGGTACCAGAGACTAAACCCAACCCAGCCAACGTTACCTGCAAAATCGAAACCTACACACCTACACCTCCTGATCTACATTGTCTCCCCCGTTCAACTTTTTTTTATTTCAAGTTTTAATTTTAGGATCCTAACGCAATAAAAATCTAACAAATCAAGTGTTCCAAGAGAAAGAACATTAGAATACAAAAATAATTAGAATTAATATTAAAATCTTTATTTCATAAGTTCCGATATAAAAACGCATTTTATTTATTTATTTTTTTAGAATTTTATGCAGAGTTAAATAAACTTGCAAACCTGACATTTAAACTTGGAGTACCTAAGGTAGTACTGGAACTGGTACTGGTATTGGTGGGGGGAACAAGTCCGGCAAGTGGGTCTAGTGGTCCTTTTTGCCAACCCCTGGCGGCTACCTAGGTTGCCGCAGCGTATACTAACCAAGGTGGGAGTATCAAGATTCAATCTTCGTGACCGCCGAAAAATGATTGTTTAACTGCCCCAGGTGGGAATCGAACCAACAACGTTCCGAACCGAGCGCACTGGGACCTGTGCCCCAACCCGCACAGCCGTCATGTCCCTAACCTAAGGTTGTAGTACTGTGGGATTGTACCAATAGATGAATCTTTTTTGCAGGTATTAAGGATAGGGTAGATCACCTGAAACTCTTTAATCCTTTTCTATCTTTCCTCAGCGGCAATACTTCTTAGATTTATATTGCCCTTGGCGTCTCTGAGCTCTTCAAGGAAGAGAGGATAAACACAAGAATCTACTTAGTATAAAAATAGTTTTTAATGTACGTATTTAGGATCAATTTCAATCTCCATCTATCTCCATGAAATTGCATCCATTACCCCCACTAGCAGCCAGAAACAAACCCCAGGAGACTACTAGCTAGCCGGGAGGGGGGCACGGGGTCAAAGGTCAAAGGTGCTTTTGTCTGCGAAATGGACGGGTGTGAGCATATTTCACTGCAAACAGCAATCATAATAGAGCTTTTGTGAGCGTACAAACCGGAGAGGTATGAGTACGTAGCATAGTTGTAATAAGGTTTAGTAATCATTGATTAAATCTCAATAAAAGAAATGACATGACGAATTAAATTCGCTACTCTTATACAATTTAATAATATTATATCATAACAAACAAACTGAAAGTACAATAGGTCGATTTGAGAAATTTCAAGGCGGCCAATATTAATAAAAATATTTTTATAATATAAATATGGGAGCACATCATGTAGATGATATAAAGTTTTATTTAAAGTGTATAACGGTGAAATCCATTAGACAAGGGGAAAAAATAATTGGGCAAGAAAACCGCAGACAACGTAATAAGAAATGTATGATATTTTTATTTGCTTATTAGATTCCACGAATCCGGGAAGGGTATTGTATTATATTTGTTTTATCGTTTACTTTTTAAGCGATAAAGTTTTCATTGAATTTGCAAAAAAAAAAAAACATTACAATAAAACAGTTCACAACAAGGTTACCATTATTTTATTTTTATTTTTATACTTCTAATTGGACTCCTTAAACCCAGAATTTTAATTAAGGAATACACCGACGTACATAGCATATAAGTAGTTTAATAAATTAAGTAACCGATGTAAATTAACAATGGAAATTTCAATATGATCGTTTGTTAATAAACATCAACCAAAATGATTGAGGAATAACCGTTCGAACCAGGACTATATTACACTCTGTATCATTATGTATTAAATATAATATAAATAAATAATAAAAATAATGTAAGTAAACTAAAAATGTTTTGAAACATAAGATTATAACTTAAGCATAAAATTATATTATGGGTTTTATATGTTTTTGTTAATATTCCTAGCAATTATGGTTCAACGACAGAGCTTTCAGATGCCCTCAGACATACTCGACTACCCACACCCTTCAGTATAGTGCTCCTCCAGGGTATACTGGATCTTCGCCTATGGCATCTTCGGTAAGAGGGCGAGGGTTCGATCATCTGTAGTGTTTGCTCGCTATCCACTTACTTCTTCCTTTTGAGGGGGGACCCTCTTCTAGTGATAATAGGGGTGAAACTCTAGTGAGCTAAGTAACACATTACAAAATCCACGATTAAATGAAGATACTATTTTCAAAGATGTGATAAATATTTTTAAAACCAGTCTCACCTATTTTCTCAATTTTCTTTTTCTGATCAGCCAAATAGGCCTTACATGCTTAATATAACAGTTTGTTAGTTTTTTTAAACAGTAGATAATCGGGGAGGAATGGATTAATATTGATCTTGCTAAAGATACTCTTAACAATCATTGAAGAGTAATGAATAATAAAGATAAATAACAAAAAAATAAATTACAATAAAATTAGTACAGTTTAAGAATGAAAATAACATACAAAAACATAGTACTATTTTATCATTAGAATGTAAGTTATTAGAAATAATAATGTATTAATATTAAAAAAGTAATTTGAAAGAAAGATAAATAAATAATAAAAATACATAAATACACAATTTAGACCAGGGAGTCTTCGCGATGATACTGAATTGCCTATGTTGCAAAGCACTTATTTACTGCACCTTTAACCGGAACTGGTTAACTGGAAATAGAATTTCGTAAACCGTTATTTTATGAAATCATCGATATATTCTAATTGTAGTGAGCGATTTAATTGAATATATTAATAATTATTTTCATAAACCAGGAGGAATCTATTGTGATTCTCAGTATCCTGTTTTGAAACTATCGCAATTTTTTTCTATTCGTACAAGATGCTGCTCTCTAAACTTAGAATTGCTTTGATCATGTGTAGTTGTAATCTCAATTGCCTATAGACGATATGATAGAGTATTGCTAATCTTCTGTATGTTTGGGTAATATAAAATTGTTACGGTGATTCCAATTAAGGCGACCATCGAGATTTAATTACTGCTTCACTACCAGAACTCCATTGCAATTCTTCACACTTGAGAATCATATATTTTCCATGTTGTAACTGAAGATTCATTCAGTAATGTACTATATCAAGTCATTGAAGCGAGTCTGCAGAATATCTCTGGCCATTATGATTGTACTGTGCTGAGAAAAAAAGGAAAGAAAAAAATTAAGAGGATATGGGAAAGGTGTACCATCATAAATTTTGCAAGTATTTCAGGTTGTCTACTTCATTTAGGTTATAAAGGAAACTCCGATGCCAAACCATATCAAATGCTTGTCGAAGTCTCATCTATCCTACTCATTGCTTCTTAAAAACGTCGGGTGAGAACAGTATAATTTTCACCATTTTTTGTCTTCTGAAATTTTAATTTCTTGAAAATTATTTTTAGACAATATATTAGTCATTTCCTAATTAAAATCTATTTTTTAAAGCTTTTTGAATATTTTGGTACTAAAAATTTAAATGATTATTTATCCTATACTTAATTTAACTAAATTCAACTGAAAACATAGTATGGAAGTATTTCGCTAAGAGCTTTAAATTGAAGTATTCGTTGAAAGCTTTGCATTAAAAGGGTTAACAAGTTTAAAAGGGAGAGATAGATATTTTAAATTTCGTAATAAATATTCGAATTTATCAGAAAGAGAGATAGCAACACATTAATTATTATTTTAATTATACACAGCATAAATATTCCAATTTCATTTACTTTGTTTTTTTATTAGTGATATAAAGCATTCCTTTGCTATCGACCTAAAGTCGGTATTACTGCCACGGGTGGATATAACACGGGAACAATTGCTGCAATAATTCCAGTAAATAGCTAGTACAAATATTTAAACTCCACTCGGCTCCCTTTGTACTGGCGGACAACAACAGCTCTTCCGCTTAATTATGGTTTAGAATCACCTCTTCTGTATCGTCAATTCGGCTCTGGCTCTGTCATCCATGTTGGAGAGTCATCCACGTATTTTACAAGCTCCTCTCCTCCTATTTAATATAAATTCATTAATAATTTTCCGCTGACAGCGGATAAAATGAGCACAATAGAGGTTAGCACATCATTTTTAATGCATCCAGTAAATAAACATATTCAAGTTCAACTCATACAGAAGACACTCTGCTGATTATCATGCAGTTAAAGGATTTATCCATCCTCTGAATTTATTGAATTTAACTTATTGAATAGATAAAATTGTAAATCACCAACAACAAAATTTCGAGATAAATAATTATTGCCTAAGATGGTAGTTAAAAATGAATCCAACCAAATCTAAAGCCGTAGTTTTTTACAAAGCACTGACCACGTATAAATAATCACAATTAAATAAACTTAGCTTTGTACGAAATCAGAACCATTCCTTGGTTTAACTCAACTCTTACAGATCGATCACATTTATAGAACATACCATCAGGAAAACAGGTAAGGAAAGAAAACGGTCCTATATTTCGATGAAAAATCTAAATTCAGCTCCCTAAATAAATTGATTTTATATAAATCAGTTATTTGTAATTGGAAAATTACGAAATTTATCAATAAAAATAATTAAAAATTACCAGGACATGCCACTCCTCCCCTAAATAAGCCTTGTTTAGAAAAAAACTGCAACATATTTCAGTAAAATATTTTTCGGAAATTCATTTTTAAAAAATATATAATAAATAAAATAGCAACTACAACAAATCGTCTCTTAAAGGCAATAAAAGAAAAAAATAAGTTTTCCTAAACTAATATTGTTATTGTATGTATTTCATCTTTTTATTTATAAATGTGTACAGTTTTTTCTGTGTAGGTTTTTGTTTAGATTGTTCCTAAAATAGTTAGTTGCTAAATATTTTGGAATATTTATAAATTAAATACAATTTTTATTATATGTAACCTAATATTGATTGATTGTTAGGATGGGTATAGGTAGTCATTATAGTCAAATTGTCATTTTTATTTGTAAATTTCGTAAAATAATTCGGTTCTTATTATAATCGAGATATATAAAAAAAATTAAATAATAATTGAACTTTTTTTTGAGATATGCGTTTATCTCTAGATAACCTAGTGCCAAAATAGTAATTTTTTTTTTTTGGAGGGAGGGAGAAGAAAAGGGTGAGTTTTTAACGCTCTCGTGTTCTCCGACTTAGGGCAGGAAATATTACTATGGGTTACCAACTTGTTCTAGGCAGAGTAGAAAGAGAAGGTTTTTACAAGATTTAGATCGAACTGAATGAAAAGTCATTTCATCCTCTTTTTCTCTTACGCCTTCTGCTATCTAGAAAACCGAAATACTTAAATAAAAATAAACACGGAAGTACACGATATCAATACTTAAACTTATAAAGGAAAAAATGGAAAGTAATTACTTTAAGGAAAAAGGTAATTCACAAAGTATGAGGAAGTAGGGAAAAAAAGAGAGGGAAGAAGTTAGAAGCAATACATCACGCCGTCTCTATGTAACTACAAGGACAAGTTTTCTTCGAAAGGGATTAATTAGAAGATGGAGGAACAGAATAAAACAAGATATTGAAGAGCTACACAACTTTTAGTAACCCTCTTGGGAAAAAATTATTCTTTGAATGTTTCAAAACCGCCATTTCTTTTTTATTCAATACATCGATCCCCTTACTATATATTTTATATAGGTAAGTGAAGTTTAATATGAATATTGTGATAACTACCATGGTGAAAAAATAATTATAAATTAATCATATCTTATCTCAATAAATTATTTATTACTATCAGCAATGGAACATTAAATATGTACTTAAATAAACAAAAGAATTTTTTTTTTTTATTGCTCTGAAAATTCCGTGATTTCTACACTCCCTTGGGGTGCGAGAAACGATTATCAACTCTGTACCTGCTTAGAAATACAATAGATTAAGAAAAGATAACTAAAATGAGATAGGGAGCTTAAGGCTTTTTTAGATTTTCCAGTCTACTAGGCGTTTACGAGAACCCGTTCTGTCTCTTAGTTTGTATGTTTTTCTGTATTTTATTAATTATACCTTATTTAATTTTGCTTATATTTCTTAAATTAATTTTTTTTATTATCATTACTATTATTTGATTTGATTTTTTTTTTTCATTCAATGTTATATTTTCGTCAGTAAACCTTTTAATTTTAAAAACTAAAACACTAATTCTATTTTTTTATCATTTCTCCGTGGGTATTTGAAATATATGGGTTTAATCCTATGCCATTGAGGTGTGATGTGAACAATTTGGTTAATTGTTAAATTTTTGTTAAAATACTGCCACTTCGGAGGGGTTTCTTTTGAAATAACAAAGGAGTGGGTGAGCCTCGTGTGACCTATTCTCAGCCTAGTCAGTACAACCTCCTCTCTACGGGATTTGTGGCTGGAGGTACCCCAGGGCTTGATGTCCTTTTTAATTATTTTCAGTTTACTCCTTGGGCTTTCATCCCACAAAGATTTCCATTTATAATCGATTTCCTTTTCAAGGGTTTCACTCATTTCTGATGGAGTTAAAATTGATTTACCACGCCCCGGAGTGCTTCTCTTGCAGCATTATTGGTCAAGTAATAATAATATTTTGTTAAGCAACAATATGTTGGTCAAGTAACAACAGAACACGTAATAATAGATTGCTCTGCCATAGAAGGACACCGAGCCAGGCTGTCGAGAAAGACCGGGATTCACGCCTTCGCCGAGTCGGACTTTCCCTGGTTGATAGAAGAAGAGAATTATCCCTTCTTCAGGGAGTTCATTTACGGGTGGAAGGAGGTGGTGGGCCCCACTCATTTCACGATGGAAAGGGCTTGACCACCCAACATCGGCGAGCCACCAGAAGATGAGGAAGCTGACCCAGACTAAGACCAGGAAGGCTGGACCAGCATGGTAACTGCAGTGGACAAGGTGCAGCTCCATCAGTAAGGCGCTAAACCTAGCGCTGGGCTGCACCCCAATAGTACAGTAAAAATAAAAAAAAAATTAATAATTAAATAATTAATAAAAGAATAAAAAAAAATGGTGATCTTTGGGAGTAGTGGCATGCGCAATATCATTTTACATATCATTTTACGAGACCTAGTTATTTGGACTACGGGCAACTCAAAACGTATACAGGATTTCTGTCGAAAACTCGAATCCGAAATTTCTATTACGACTACCTCTTACTACTATATATTACCTGTGTAGATAATTAATAATAAAGGTAACAATGAATATAAAGCAAATCAATAAAAATACATAACATAAAATAAATGAATAAATTAACAATATTATATAAAAACCGTAATGAATGACGTACAACGGTTGGAAAAGGGTTCACAGAGTTGGCTGTAATTAAGATTCAGTGGCCTTATAAAAGGTCACTTCAGCTTCGTCAAAGGCACGGTGTCTCTTCGTAAAGTGTAGTTCTCTTCATTTCTTTTTTTTTTTTTTTTTTTTTTATCAAATAATTTTAATTTTTCACGGTTCTCAATTTCACTAAAGACAGTTCAGACAGGTTTGCTTTAACAAAAGTTTACAGTTGTAAAAAAATTCATTGTTCAACAATCGTTGTTTACCAGACGTTATATATTTAGAGTTCAACAACTATGCAATAATTTTTTTTATTTCAATTTTAAATTAAAAATAAAGATGGAGGTTAAATAGATATAAAAGAAACACATTATTTTTTCGTTACCAACGTTTCCCCCACTTAGCAGGACTTCATCAAGACTAAATAAGAAACAAGATGATACAAACAATATAAAATAAAATAAGACTAAAAAAAAAATGTAAAAAAATTATATATATA
>NW_027108469.1:54093-73193 GCF_000696795.3 Halyomorpha halys
TATATATAGTTATATAAAACTAGTAAATTACAAGAGTATAAATATAAATTAATAGAAAACCAACTAATAACAACTAGTGAGTGATATAATCGCAAATGTACCTCTGGTGTGATGAGTAATTAAATAATAATAAGGAAAGAGTAAGGATTAAATGAGAAGTAAATACGGTGCAATAACAAATCAAGCGAATAGGTAAATTTATAAATAAAAGAATAATATACAATAGTAAAATAAAATTAATACAAATGCCTATTTGAATCCTGGAAGATGTAAAATTAAATTTGATACATTTTAACAGTTCAACATTAAAAATAGTTAATAAAAAATGTTTGGACAATATGGATGTAATATGATATATTATAATTGAATACAAATTCAAATCGAATAATGATTTGTTTATTATTTCAATATCAAAGCTAGGACAAAATTTTACAAATTTAGGCTTTTTAAGTGGTTTTTTTTTTTAGTAATATGGCTGGTGCTAGAAACGAAAATGGCAATAAATTAGTCCTTAATCCCTAAAGAAAGTATTTGAGCAAAAAATCAACTTTTCTTATTTTTGAAATTAAAAAAAAAAAAAGTTAGAATCTTTTGAAGAATAACATTTCAAATATTTTTCGTTTATTGATAAAAAGTAGAAAAAAACATAAATTATAAAATATTTAATTTACAGAATCTATCGATCAAGTAGCAAGTATAGGGATAAAGGGGGCAATCTATCGCTCATTGTTAACATGTTAATGTTAATCGCAGAACATAAATGCTTACAGAGCCTGGATCTAATAGAGTAGCAGCGGGCACTATTGCATTATGCAAACCTGCTCTCCCTAACGAGACTATTGTCACTTATCCGATTATAGTTTTTAAGCCCCTGACCCAAGAGTACTACAGGCTGCCTCCGGTGTTTAATCAATTCAAGCATTAGGATCGACAGGGCCTTTTTTTTACCAACCTCTAGCTCATAATAGAGCCAGCCATTTTTTATTGTCAACGGCTGGACCACCCCTGCATTATTTTCCTATCATAGGTTTTTACACCCCTTTCATCCTATTATATCCAGTAGAGGGAGTATTATCAAAATTAAAATTAGATTATGAAGTCGTCCTTCACAATTTAATTCCTGTAATCCCGTCAAACGCTCGAATAGCTCAATTAACTTTTGTAAAAATCCTTTCATGCCAACATTTATATCTTCGTTTACTTTAAACAAACTGTTCAATTTATAAAATATATAGCGGCTGATCTTGATAATTTCTGTGTTTTTTAAATTATCATATAATAAAATTTTGAGGTATTGTCAATTATACTTTTGTTAGTTTCTTTAAACTTTTATTGGTATAATACATTGCGTCTCACTCAAGGTCAATAGGTATTAGCAATCCAAGAACACGTTCATACTATATATACACTTAAATTAAAAATGAAAAGTAAATAAATAATAATTATAAAATACAATAAAATAATTACAAACTAAAATGGATAAAAAATAAAAAATAAAATTAATAAATATAGGTGGCTAATGGTGAGTTAAATAATAAAAAATAAGAAAATAACTGAGTAAAATAATTTAAAAAAATTAAAAAAAAAAACCTTGTATGATTCAGATTGATCTGCAGTACACTCTCCCCTCCCCCATCTTGCACGTGGAACTTTATGAGCCCTTAATCCTTTAGGGTAGGAAGAGCACCAAGACCATGGGCTACCCCGTTTGTGTCCTGATCTATCAAGCCATCGTTGCAACTTAATAAAGTCTGAAATCCTCAATTCTCCATAGATGAAGTAAATTTCATGATGTTATTGGGGTCAGTGCCAATATTTCAGAACAAAGGAGTCCATTTTCCTCACTTCCGTTCCATTCGTTAACCATGACTCACACATTTTGGGTGGAACCGGTAATATTAATATTTTATATCTTAAGATATGCACAGTAGAGTATAATACTTTCTTGGTAGCAACAATTTGAGCAGATGATCAAATCCTCCTATGATTTGATTGTTGAATTCTTTCCTTGAGTGTTTTGGAGAGACCTTCCGACGATTACTTTGGACACAAATATTGTTATAAACAATTTTCATAAATTATTATTGTAAATTATTTTGTTTTTTCTATGATGCACATTGGGTCCACATCCAGACCCATTATTAGTCAAGTTGGGAACACCGTAAGACATTGGAACACATTTTGTGTTTAAATGAATGGGCTTACAGCGCACCTATGTGCATTTAATTTTCAATGCTGTAAGGACCTCTTAATTGGTTATTCCTCAGCAAGATTCTGACTCTTTTTAACAATTTCAAATTTAACATATTTTGCGCTGTTAATAATAACCCATTAACTGTATACAAAAATCTCCAATCCCATATCACAGCCCTCGAAGAATGGTATCATAATTGGAGGATTAAGATAAATTCCATCAAATCACCTTTACCCTTCGTCGTAAACCTACTGACTGCCTACATTTTCATTTAATAATGTTCTTCTTACCCCTGTCGAACAGATCCGCTACCTTGGACTACATTTGGACAAACGATTAAGCTGGAATCCTCACACAAGCCTGAAAAGTCAGGAAACTGCACGTCGATTTCGACTATTACAGCACTAGACAAACCTAAACTTCCTACACATTACAAAAGACTGATCTACATGACTGTAATAAGGCCGATCTGGACATATGGAGTTGAGCTTTGGGGCTCCACTGAACCTTCGAATTACTCTCGTATTCAATCTTTACAATCCGAAATCCTTCGAAAAATCCTCAATGGTCCTTACTTTGTCACAAATAAAATCATACATAAAGACCTCAATGTTCCCTATGAAACCGATCTAGCCCGAACCAGATATCACGCCTTCCATTATAAACTACCTAACCACTGAAACCTCCTAGTTTTTAACCTTGCATCTTCTTCCATTCCTGACAATCCTCCGAGGCGCCTGAAAAGAAGATGGCCACGAGACTAGCTAATGTAAACAAAGAATGGGTAGTTTCTCTACACGCCTGTAACACTCCAATTTAACTTAGATTAGATTTACTAAATGAATTATAATGTACAGTTGTAAATAGCAATAAATAGTTTGCCAATTTACTAATGATGGACGTCATAGTGTTTGAAATATTAATTATTGTTATTCCTATACTGTTGCCGAATCGTTAATTGACAAGCAAGGAGAAATCTTCTTTATCTGATGTGGTATCAATAATCAAGACAAACCGTAAAGCGAAGGTAGAATCCCACAAGAAGACGACAGCATCAATGCCAAGTAAAGACAATAGGGCGGTGGTAGAGCTCTGAAACAGTCTCTTATAATCCTATCAAGTGTTGAGTCCTCACAACTTCAGCTGCCTGCCACATCCACTGTGTGCCAACTGCTTTCAACTCAGCACTACGCATATTGTCAGCGGCATGAATATCACTCCGCCCTATCTTCTAATCAAATTAATGGAAAGCCTTTAGAAGTACATCAATTAGATATTTCATCCAAGACTTTTAAAATGAGTTTAATCGCCATCTAAGCTTCTTATGTTGGCAGATAGTTAGTCAGTTATACGACGATACTTGGTACGAATGAGAATAAAAATGATTTTGTATTCCAATTTTTCCAACCAATCATTCGAAAACAAATTCTGAACTACTTAGTATTACCTTTAAAGAAAAAAAAATATAGATAATGTTAAAAAATTAACTAAGCCTTAAACGTTAATCCTGATTTTAACAATTTATCTAAGCGTTGATGAATAACAGATTGATGATATTGCCTTGAAACCTCTAAATCAATAAGTAAATAACAGGTCTAGTATTTATTTCTTTATTCAGATAATTTAATGGTTGAATATTTTTAAAATGAAAATAACTAACAACTAATTTGTTCCTAATTAAATATTAAAACGTTTTATGATATTTTGAAACTAATGAAAAAAATAATTTAAAAAGAGAAGCCATAATAATAGCTGAAAATCTCAATTATAAAAAAGACACAATTTTAATATAACTAACACGGAACTCTTAAGTAACTTAAACATATAAGAAACAGCAGCTCTATTTCGCAAAGAAAAATATTAAATAATAAATCCAACAGTGCACTGTAAACTATAAAATCTTATTGTGAACAAAGTCAGTTTGTATGAAACTTAAATACAATTTTTTTATAAAAAGTGATAATGCGTATGTTTTGTTGGCGATTAAAAAAAAAAAGGAAATTTAAAATTTGCTCCCAACTAAGATTGAAAAAGTAATAAAGTTACTTTCTTTTTTCTACTAATACGAATGAAAAAACCTGGAAGTTATATAATTTTCAAAAAATTGTGAGTTTAATATTAATTTATATCTATTAGACGAAAAAGCCCCGAACAATATGACTTAGTAAATACAGCTAAGAATACGATTTTTTTTTAATTGTAACAAATACTTTCGTGAGTTGTATGGGTGAAAACAAATTTTAATTATATGACTGGGTTGAAAAGGATTATGTATATAATTATTAATAGATGTTTATTATTGTTGTTTAATTATTATATTAAAAATTGTTGGCGTAATGTGGTCCACATTATTTGTCCTCAATCATTTTGATTGATATTTCAAAATTACAACAAAAAAAAATCAGAAAAATGAGCTTACCAACGACGACTCATTCCAATTAACAAAGATAATATAAGCATATTTTACCTGAAACAAAAAAAGAGATTGAATTTAATAATAATAATATAGTGAGAAATATTAAAATTGTAAAAAATAAAATGATTGGAAAATTATAGAAGACAATTTTACAACTACGTTTTAATCAAACTTTATCCTGGAAAGCACACATTGCCCAAATTTCCCGTCGAACTATAGCTACCTTAAAGCAATTCAATAGAATCCGTTATCTCTTGTTTTCCACCACTTTGACTTATTAAATGGTACCTCTAAATAATTTTTATTTATTGTTAATAAAAAAATGTATATAAATTGAAGATTATTTGCAGCAGTGGCATGCGCAATCCCAGAGCTCTACCTCACGGCCATCGAATTCGGTACAGAAATGCCAGAGAAGGGGAAAAAGGGTTGTCTAGTCATAATGATAGATAAACTATAAATACAAAAATATTATTATTATTAAATGTATAGAATTATTTATATAGTTTTAATTGTTTTTCTTCTGTTATTTTAAACATTTATAATGTGTTAGCAGAATAAATTGGAATTTCAAATCACCATTGGGCTATTTAGATTTTTTTTTTTAATTTCAAACACTCAATTTTTAACCTATTTTCAAAAGGTTTAAGACCTCTTAGCCGTTCAATATTTTATAGCGAGCGGACTTGGATAATTGCACGAGTTGGGAGGGCGTTAGGTCTATACTCAATCATACGCTGCTTCGCCTCGGCTCAGCCATTGAGGTCAATTGGGGCTGGCATGTTTTAATATTAAATGCGATCCCTCCTATTGGAACTCAACGATAACATGAAATTCAGAATTCCCTTCCCCAACACGTCCGAATAGGATTCCGGCGAAACAAATTAAAAACTGATATGCCTACTCATTACTGAAAAAAAAAGTTAAACCTGTATTTATATTACAAAATACTAAGTAGACGCTAATATACGAGATTATGAATACGGACTTTTCTAAACTTTAATTCAATAATATTAAAGCAACAATAAAATATATTTGAATAATAATCTTGATGACTGAGATATTATAACGAAAGAAAACACTGTAAATCATATTACCATGTTAGACTCTTTAACGCGGTTGTTAACTCGACACCATAGAGGAAGAAGTAAAGGAGGAAAGTGATGCCAAAAAAGTGGCCCTAATGAATCCCAGAAAAGTAAGGCCAAATCACCGACTGCTTAATGTTTCATTTAAGATTATAATGGTGGATATTCTGATTAACCTGAACGTAAACCTTAGTTTCATTAGTTTTCCCCTGTGGACATGTACGAGTCTCAAACGTCGATGAAGACACCTCCTTATAGGACGATACAGTCATAAAAGAAAAATCACAATTTATCACGGCGTTTGGACGGACTATAAACTATAAATACCTTTAAGATAATTTAATAAAAAAAAAATGGAAATGTAGTAATAAATAACTAATTAAAAGTATATTATTGTAAGTAGGGACTAACGAACAACCACATATTACTAATTATTCATAAATGCAAAACGGAATTTTAAAAATTCTAGATAATATCGATTAAAAATTATTAAATATACAAAAATGTTAATTGTAAAGAAAACAGTTTGGGGCGATAATATGTTTTATGTAACAACATATGTGCATGTATTTAGTGCAGAACGTATAGTGACACATTTGAACTATCTATTTTGATACAGAAAAAAAATTTATATGAAGGTTGAAGTTTTATTCTCGCACGATCTTGCCCCATTTCGAGTGCGGTTTCTTTTTTATGGTTGACATCGATCTACGGTTGTGAATTTTAAAGCATAGCTCCTATATACGTTCTAGAAAAACAAATTTGGGTATTAATATCTGGGTTTTTAGCGCACATGCTCAGCCTCCAATGGCTCATTATTAGTGACGCGATGAGAGGGATGCGCTGGGATCTCAATGAGCTCTTCTCTACCTCTCATACGTGGAAGATAGTAGGCTAAGGGATCCTCATGTCGATATTGTAAATGTGGCTTGATAATTTTATTTTGTTTGTGATTTTTGATTATTCACAATATATAGAAGTTTCTATGAAAGATACTTACTAGATTACTTGTTGTTCAGTTGATTTATTTTATTAAAGTATTTGCTGTATTGTGCTTACTTGAAGAATTTTATTTTTTGTTATATTTTTTTATTATACATTTGTTTACATACTCTGAGTATAAATTAGAATTTATTCAATAGCCCAGAAATAAAAATAAATTATTATCGAATCAGATTGACCTAACCATACAACTTCTGTCTCTTCCTCAAGCCTGATTGTAGCAGAGTTAAGCTAAACAATTTGTTACAAAAATCAGTGTAGTGAAAATTACGAGAATATATTTCTGATTTAATTTAGTGTTATAGGACTTCGTATTAGGAAGCTTTAGAAAAAATATTGATAATCATAAGTAAATTTTTTAAACAAAGGTAGGATTGCACAAAACCCAATTCGATTAACCTTTAGCGCTCTAAGAGCTTTTGATTCTTGAAGAACCAAAAGAGTATTCAAGAGTAATAGCATAAGCACAAAGTGCAGTTAGTTGTTTAACGATAGCTCACTACCCATATTCAGCCGCATTTAAACTTTTATTTCATTCTTGTTGTTAGTAGAACTTTATTTACAGTCCATTCGATAGCTTCATAACTTATTTTCATGGAATCCCAGCAAGTATTATTTTTGAGGGTCAGATTCAACTAAAAAAAAATAAAAATAGTACTAACTTCTATGGAAGAAAAAAAGTTTCCCAAAGAGAATATATTTACGCATGCAATAATTATCCGACGATTCCGTATATTGCGATGTCATATATACTACACATTTATCGTACTGATAAGCATAAGGCAAGAATTATACTGTATGGATAATTATAATATTGTATTAAACGCTTCTAATCAGCTTGATTTTCGGGACTGTCCAAAGCGATTTTTGTTTTATAAATGCCCCAATGAAACGTGCATTTTTGAACGAGATTTCTTCTATACTGCACGCAAAGAGATAAAAAAGTAACATGCGCCAGAACAACAATAGCATGAACTGGACTGGGAAACTAGTAGACGGTAACCCTGGAGTCGAACCACACTAAACAGAAATATTGTACATAAATAAGTATGCTTTCCTTTGAGTTGGTTATTTTATTTTATTTTCAAAAAATTTCTTATTTATTTTATTTCTTCTTATTCTTCCAAATCAAGGCTCTTCTACCGTAACAGAATGAGGCACTTGCATATAGAGCCGCATTCGTAATCCTCGATCCTGGACCATCTGGCTGCATATATTCAATACCATTCCACTCTTATTGAATGCTTCCTTGATTGCACCACATAAAGAGTTCCTTGGCCTTCCTCTTGATCTCCATCCATCGTTTCTCGTTTTATACGTTAATTTGGCCGTTCTTTCTTTCTACATTATTTTTTACATGACCAAACTATCGTTGGCGATCTTCTTCTATTCTATATTTGGCCTACTTTACTCTTAGATCACTTTTTATTATAGAATTTCGGGTCCTTCTTGTTTTTTCCTTTATCCTCTTCAGCTAATTCATTATACTGCTTGGATTTGGCTCTGCATCTTGAAGTTGTAGTTCATGACTCACTAGCGTTAAGTCAGTAAGTAGAAACACGTAGTCTTACACACTACTTTTTCAATATTTATTGTAACTTATTTTATTCAAAGCTTGCGTCAATGGAAGTATTGCCAAAAAAATTTGTTTTTTCTCTGATTTCTCGATCTATCCAGGCATCTTAGTTAACACCCCCCCCCCCCCCATGTACTTTGAATTACTTGATCTAACTCCTATACCTTTAGTCGTAATATTCGGTCTTCTCACTCTTTCCCTTTATTAGTTTATTTAATTTTTCTATAAAAAAGAGTTCTAGGAAATATTTTATCATTATTATACTTAATTGAGAAATACTGTAATAATCAACAATAGTAAATAGTTCATGTTTTGCTATCTGAACAGTTGTTATCTCTCACCACCTTGACCTCATTTCAGCTATACCGTAATCCCTTAATAGTTTTATAATGTAAACATATGACAGTTTTCACCTAGCCATTGGTTGCAATCTACACGGAAGTAACTTTAGAAGCAACAAAACCTTTGCTGTTAGGTTATAGGAATTTATTATTTATATTATATTAATTTAGATTATACAATAAGAAAGTAATTATAATGGAAGGTAACTGGGATACATGAGAAGTCAATGAAGCATGCATGAGCCACGATGTTGCACCGTGTTGTTGGTACTTCCTCATATTTCGAAAACCGAATAATCCAGACATGCTTTTTTAGTAATATTTTTTACAGATATTCTACTGAAAATGAAATCTGGTGATTGGTTTTAGGGTTGGATAAACACTGCCTTATCATTAATTAAAATTAGCCGGTGTTGGGGCTGTTATTATTTCATTAACTGCTCGGCGATGCGAGGCCTAATATTATTCAGCGATAGGACCCCCCTGGAGTGGGGATGAATATCGTGCTTGATAAATGGAGCGACAAAGCAATTAATTGAAGGTTGGCAGGAGCGGCTCCACTACCCATCCGCAACTATCTCAACTCCAAATCTTCCCCCTTGAATAATTTTTAGTGACAAATGCTCCCGTTAGCACCTGAGCCGCGAACAGCAGGAAACACAACTTACATCTCACATTCGGGTGTTCTGCAAGGATTTTTTTTATTTTGTTATTTTTTCCAGCAATTAAAGCCCCAGTGCCTGTAAGTAGGACAATATACAATATACAGTACCCTACAATATACAATAGACAGTACAAGGACAATATACAATAGACAGTACCCTACAATATACAATAGACAGTACAAGGACAATATACAATAGACAGTACCCTACAATATACATAGTTTTTCCTAATTTTTAGTTAAACTAAAGAAGCTCTATTTTGTTTTTTAGCACATGTCTCTCTTTAGACGTCATGGTCAAACCTTTAACAGTTCCAACAAGTCTGTGCAATCAATGCCTTAAATGAAAATGAATTTCATTTTGTGAAAAAATACATTTTTTAGGTCATAACTGTTTGGGTATAGTAGGAAAAAGCTGTTAATAAAACTAGATTTGATCGAATGAGAAGTAAAATAATAATATAAGAGACAACAGAAACCGCCAATAGAAAATATACATAAAAAAAAAGGCCATATGCGAAGAATGTCGATCAATAAACTCCCAAAAATCATATGGGAACAAAGACTGTGGGCAAAAGACCACGCAGACGAAATAAGTGGGAGAACCTAATATCAGACATGACAAGAATCAGAAAAATCACTCTAGGTGAAGTCAAAAAATTGGCAACGTATAGAGAAGGGTTTAAGAATGGGATCAACACCCACACCCAGACACCGTGAGGTATATAAGGATTGGTAAAAAAAGTAGTTCGAAAATGATTATTATAATTTAGCCGTGTTTAGCAATTCATAAAAATATAAATGTGTTTTATTAAAATTTTGAGTCCAGAAAGTAAAAATATTTCAGGAAAATTTTACAAATATTTCTTATTTTGCTGAAAACAAATTTAAATTTATTGTTTATAAAAGCATAAGGAATACTGTAAGACAGGACAAGATGGCGATTCACGTAAGAACGAAGGTATCAGAGTGCTTGGTTCAGGACATTGTGGGTTTGATTCACACAAGGTTCAGTCAATATTTATTTTCTGAGGCCCTGAGAAATGAGTCATGACATTCCCTATGAATCGACATAGAACTGAATTACAATATATCAGAAGTAAAAGTAATTTAGTATCTCTGGTTCGGTTATTTCTTTTCCTGTTTAACTGTGAAAATTAATAAATTAAAACAATACTGACAAATATAAAAATATTCAGCCTGAATAAAAGATTTTAAATAATAAATTATATTTCTCGGTACAATTATTCCTAAGCATATATGAGTGGCTCAAAAGATGAAAATATTCAACATTAAGACGTAAGTCTCTAAAGAAATCTTGAATTATCAAAACAGAGAATATATTGAAGAACAATTCTAAGGATAATACCGGGAGAGGAGCTCCAATATTTCTAAATAATGAAGCAATAATGGGAGGAGATTTGGAGGAGAGGGACCATTGATTTTCGATGACTAATAGTCCTTTCGTGATTTAGTAAGAGCTCTCCCGTCCTCCTTCTCTTCAAGAATAATAAACCGTCATGTCGGGGATAGCGGACTAAATCAGTGAGCAATGGGGGGTAGGAAGGGTGGAGGGAATTTATGTTTTATTTATGTCGTATCATAATAGAGCTACTGAATCACCTCTTTGACATAAAGCATACTTCAGATATCGATAAATAAATGGCATGAATTAGCCTTTAAAATTAACCAAATTATATTTAGATCTAAAACTGAAATATTTAGACATTAATATGGAAATGATGTATTGATTCGCAACATGGATTTCTAAACTATATCTTATATATAATTATATACTTGGTGAATGCAGTTCACGCAAATTGGCTCTTATTAATATTTTTGTTTTTTAACAAAATTTTTATATTTCTTTATTTACCTCATTTCTGATAGTGGGATGGAGGGGGTGTTATCCTATAGGTAATCGGCCTATTCTAACCAGAGTGAAAGAATCGAATTATCAATTCCGTTGGACCGACACGAAATAAATACTGCCCAGGCTGGATTCGAACTGGCCCCACTACAGTCATGAGGTTGTTGAGTTAACACCTTAACCCTCTCAATATATTCAACTACAATAGCCCCAATATATTCAATACGTACGATAGATATTTAAAAATATCAAAAATAATTTTTAAAATCTAGATAATAATATCGTATTAATATAATTAATTTATTTTATTTTATCAAAAGTTAAATATATACCGTTTAGAATTTTGTTTCTGATAAGTTGATTTCTAAAACTGTATAAAAAGTCCTCACATTGAATTTTGGCATCTTTCGGGTTGGACTACAATCAATTCCGGTCGACTAACAAACTTGCAATAGTAACCGACGTACTTGAAAAAAAATACTATTTAGTATTCTTATCACAGCAATGGTATTTGTACTAATAATATAGGATTTCGTTATAATTTTAAAATACAACATTAGTCATAATAAAAATAATAAAGCAATTAATGAAATTATTAGATAATTTTTTTTTTTCAGCACTGACTTTTTCAACTATCAATTACTTTCAAAGATGAAACACGTTGCCTGATGGAGCAAATAAATAATCATAGCAGCTCTATAAATCTGTCTGTCAGAGACTCTTCCCGGTCCACCCCTCGTTAAACTGGGCAGAAGAGACACCCTAAGAAGAAGACAGAGGTAAGACAGATGCCACAATATTGGAGGTGCCCTCAACTAATTGGACGGCTCAATGCCCTCGCTATATCCCTTTCTTTCCTCCACTTCTCCCGCTGTCCGGTATTGACCGCTTCCATTCAATCTTGAGAGGACGGAATCCGGGCCCCATTGTGTCACGCCAATCGGGGCCCAATAAGCCTTCAGCCTTGGTTACTTTGCCCAAGGTCTCCCTCTCCCCCTCTTCTTCGTACTTGCTGAGAATATTTCATCAGTTCTTTTAGAGAGAAAAAAAAACTAAAGCAGTTAAAAATTAGAGTCTCCCATTTGGGGATAGATACCTAATATAGGGCACGTGGTTGAAAGCTAGTATTTATTCTATAAATCGGAAGATTAGTACTGAGAACCATTGGCATATAAACTGCTCAAATTGTTACATATCCTCATCCTTTCTATTAAATTAAGCGAATTGTAATTTTCAAGTACAACATTTATACTAGGTCGTCAAAGTATGTATTGTTGAAAATTATCACATATTGAATTACATTAATTTCTAAAGTAAAAAAAAAATAAATGCACTAATATGAGGTACCCCAGGGGCCAGGCATATCATTTTAATTGGAAGGACCCAAAAATGATATGGATGTAATCCCTAATGATTATGTTCGTAGAAGTAGCAGTTTCTATGATATTTGAAAAAAAAAAAATCAAAGTGTTGATTTATTATTTGCAAAAAAAAGTTTAATAATCTAATCAGGAACTATTGGATTTATTTTTCTTCAAATACCTTAATAAATTTAATAAAACAGCAATATCAAAATAAAAACAAGAAAAAATCGTAAGATAAAATGAATTATAATTAATTTTTTAAACATTTCTTTAAACCTGATAGGCTACTCTAATGTAGAAAATTTTTTTTAAAGATACCACTGAAATGTTTTAAAGTGTAGTGTGGTTAAAAAATAAACACACAGAATTAAAAATCTAAAAAAATGAGAATTGAATTTAAAAAAAAGTTCTGATCTAGTTTGAACATTTTTATTTAAGTTATCATAAAATGTAAATTTAAAATACTGAAATATTGAACCAATTTAAAATATTTGACCTCATTTTATACCCTATTATTGTTCTTAATTTTTAATTTAAGACCGGAACGTCAAAAAATTAAGGATAATAAAAACTTTTTCTTGACATTAAATAAAAGATATTTCTCATTTTACGTTACATCGACTGGCATGTGATGTTATGGCATAACAATCAATTGACTAAGGAATAATTTACAGCTACGATCGAAACTTGTTATAAATTTGTTCTGCTTTCTTCTTCAAAGAAGTGCCAACTATAAGGGCGGTTCCTGCTAGCAATTTTAAAGATAGCGGTGAATCGATACAATAATTTCCTAGTTCTTATTTCCAACAACTACTAAAAATAATGTACTAAGAATTATATTACACTAATATTATAAAAATACAATTGATAATTAATTCATTAAAGAAATAATAACTGACAGATTCCGTAAAATTTAATTCGTACTCAACACTTCTCTAATCCTATTAAAAAATTCCCTCCCCCCCCCCCCAAAAGAAAACAAAAAACAAATCCGTGACAATTTTCCAACGTATTCCAACGAAGTTTTGGAAGTTTCGGGTTTTACAATTCTAATAAAAATTTGTTTTTAAAGATTTTTTATTTATTCCATACATTATTATTTTCAGTAATTTATCATAAGCAATTAAATAAGTTTTCAAATTAAATTTCATCACCGTTATAATAACAGACATTTTTTGATGACGTAAATTAAAAAATAAATAACTTCGAAATTTGTCTAAATGTGATAAAATTGAATATTAAAAAAATAACAGTAATTGGTTACAAAGTACGGTATATTATTAAGTGTAAAACACAAAATTTACTAAACAATTGTAAGTAATGTTTCTATATATTAATCTAAATTTGTACAATGCATATTATAGTATTTAATATTTAGTTAAAAGAAAAAAAAACTTTTTTCTCTAAAACAGGATAGGACTGACCCCAAATTTATCCGAAGCTCTCGCAGATCCGGAAGCTAAAATTACACGAGTGTTTGAATTTTTAAATGCACATCGCCTTCTTTATAAATTATAACTCTTCGATTTTTATTTTTTTATTTTATTTTTTATTTATTTATTTTATTTTTTTTTTACTTTTATCATGCCATAGGGTTTTACGCCTTTAAGCAACAATCAACAACAACAACAACTTTTTTCTCCAAAAAGAGAGAGGATTTAGATTAATAAATAGATTAAGACCAGATGTGTTGTATCAATAAAACGTTTCTCTCTCTACTAAATATTCCTATACAAAAACCAGAGAAGGGATTGCATAATTGAACAATTATTGGATGCGGTAAAATATTACATAAGTTTATACTCGGAAATATTAAATCTTTGAGGTTGAAGATAGACATATAATTAACATTAAAATTTACGCTCATTTCATTTGAGGATCGCATTCAGAACATCCCAACGATTTAGCATTAAACCGCAGCGGAGACCAACTTGGCAAATTGGCTAACGACAAGCGGGAATCCCAAACGAATGCTCGTTAGATCTAGTTAGCCGAATGTTCAGTCATCAGCTGAGCGCTGAGCACTAGTCAAGTTTTACCCTGACGGGGGAACTAAACGAGTTAGTCCAGAGCGGGTAAATTGACGTCAGGTGATACAGACGACAGTTCGAAACCGACTTCCTAACCAAATTGGAGATGAGTTAACATTTGCGGTAACTAAGATTTATATAGATCCGTTTTTGATAATGGAAGTAGTAGGTAAGTTGTCCTGATCGGTATTATCACAGCTGTTCATAAATTCACAAATACACAAAACATGTATTCAAAAAGAAAAGTCTAGATCTAGTTTGCAAATATGATATTGTTTTGCTTATTTGTAATATATAGTGTTCTTACTTTCGGAGATTGGGATTGAATCGAATTCCCAAAAAAATAGTCATAAAAAAATAAAGGTATTTTTATTTATTTGAATTAATTTAAAACTTCTCCTTTTTGGAAAAAATAAATAAATACCTCTTATGAAAGCTATAGATAATTAACTGAAGAAGGAAATATATATTTTGTGTTTCCAGGGCTGTTATGACAAATCAGATTTCACTTACCTATGAATCGTATATGTTAAGATGCAATAACTTTTTTTCTTTACATATGTTTATATTATTTAATTATTATTATTTTATTGATTTAAGCGTTTGTGTCAGGGGCCTCTACGTTTCTTATGAATCTTCATATTATTTAATCTGCCACAATAACCTTTGTGAAAGTTCAGACTCAACGTTTAAAAATGTACTTCAAATCTCGTCACTCTTAGAACCTCCATCTGACTCACCTGAACTGATAATTAACAGTGAAAAATTTAATCCTTCCAATGAATATCTTAAAGCCCATCTGGATCGTCACCTTACCTAGAATCACCATATCAATATTAAACTAATCCAAACCTGAACAAGGTTGGAAAAGCTTCACGTCAAATTAAAAAAAAACAACAAAAAAACCCAGATAGAAACATGCTCACCACAAACAATATTATGCCCATTACTGATGGCATGGTATGGTTGTGAAGTGTGGGCTACAACATCCTCTATTTAACGAAAATTATCATTTCAAAACGAAGTCTTATAAATCGCTGTAGATTCCTCTTGGTTTATAAGAAATAGTCAATTACATTGTGAACTGCAACTGGAATGATGAATGGGATGATGAATGGAATGATGATGAGATGAATTCATCAAAAGACATTATGCAAAATTTCATTCACAGTTACTAGCAGTTAAAGGTGCAGTAGTTAACTACGAAGATTGAATCCCAGACTATTCCAAGACATTCTGCAATAAACTCAGTATTCATCTATTTTTTATTATTATCACTATTCCTTTTATTATCATTTTCAACTAACATTTAAGTCGGTTATTAATTTCATAAATTCTATAAATATTTTTAAAAAAACAGGTTTTTAAATTTTTTTCATGTTCCATAACATAACTGTTATTTTAATGTTGATTTTTTCTTAATAATTTGTTTTATTATATGAAATTATTCAATAGAGAGAAATGGTTCATTTAGTTATACTGCGCAAATACATAAGGTTGCTACAATACACAGCATACCAATCAAGCCATGATCGGACATATACATACCATACATGTATTTACATGATATAACCATTTGTTTTAACTACAGTTTCACCCTATACACTAAATAAAAATATTTTAATTTTTTTTCTATAGCACAATTTCATTCCAGTTGAAAATTTCATTTCATTTAATTAACGAATTTATTCTCCTTAATTCACTCTCTAGACCTTCTCCACCGCTACCCATGTTCGATCCCTTAAATAAATTAAACAAATTTATCATTATGTTTCCCAAACCCACCGAGCCACTTGAATATCCATCTTCCTACCGTCCTATTTCACTCCTGCCCATTATGGGCAAAATTCTAGAAAAACTCTTAATAAAACTCCTCTATCCAATCCTTGACTCATATCATGTTATTCCTGACCACCAGTTTGGATTTAGAACATCCCATTCTACCATACAACAGAGACATCGAGTGGTTGATGTCATATCTTCCACATTGGAGCACAGAATGTACTGGACGGGAGTTTTCCTCGATGTTGAACAAGCTTTTGATCGAGTCTGCTGATAAGGTCTGCTCTATAAACTTCGTCAATTCCTACCCCCTACATATTTCCTTATAATCCTACCTCTCTGATAGAACCTTTAAAGTAAATCATAACCTAGCCTACTCATATCTCTTTCCTCAGTCCGCCGGTGTTCCTCAAGGTAGTATCTTAGGTCCCATTCTTTATACGGTTTATACAGGTGACATCCCAACGCACCCTAACACAGTCCTAAGAACACACGCTGATGACACATGTATACTGTCTGTAAACAACGACCCAACTAATGCATCACAAACACTACAGACACACATAACATATATTGAAGAATGGTGTAAAAACTGGAGAATCAAAATAAATCCTGACAAATCCCATCAGATCACCTTTACTCTCCGTCGTAAACCTCTACCCTCCTGTTCTACAGTATGCTTTATAAGCACTCCACTAACGCCTGTTGAACAGATTCGATACTTAGGACTCCATCCTGAAAAGAGACTTACTTGGAATCCACACACAAGACTGAAACGACAAGAAACTGCTCGTAGATTCCGATTGCTACAACACCTACTTGACAAACGCTCTAAACTTCCCATTCACTACAAAAAATTAGTATACACTACGATAATCAGACCAATTTGGACATATGGAATTGAGCTCTGGGGCTCTACCAAGCCATCAAATTCCTCCCGCATCCAATCCTTACAATCCCAAATCCTACGTAAAATCCTTGATGCTCCTTATTACGTTACAAATAAACCCATCCACAAAGACCTTAACATCCCATTCGTTGCAGATTTGGCCCAAAACAGATATGCGTCTTTTCATTCCAAACTTCTTACCCATCCTAACCCATTAATTCTTAATCTTTCATCCTTAACAATCCCTGATAACCCTCTGAGGCGTCTGAAAAGAAGATGGCCACGGGACCTTCTGATTTATATTAATGCTTGAAGAACCACCAATGGGTGGCTCCTTCCTAAGATTTACAATTGTAAATGAAACATACAACATATTTACTTATTGTATTGATTATTTTTACAGATGTAAATCACATTAAATAAATAAATAAAAAAAATTATCATTAGATAGCTATGTAAAATAAAAACAAAGACGTAAGAATTACAGCAGTAGATCAGTACAGAAAAACAAATAAATAAATAGATTTAAAAAAAAATCAACTAATATATAGATTTAAAAAGAAAAAAAGACAGTTAAAAGAAATACTTCAATACATAAATAAGTTAAAACTAATAATTTAATGAATAAATAAGTTAAGGGAATAAATAAGTTAAAACACAAATCGACAGGTCTATAAACTAAAAAATAATACTGAATATATTAATACTAAACTCCTTACGTTATTAATTGTTAGAACATCAAATTGTTATAGTATCCATTTAGTTCCATCAAGCCATTCAGGTAAACCAGTATGCCGGAAAATATGTAGGGAATAAAAAAAAATATTTTTTTAAAAAATATTCAGTATGTTGGTTTTGTAATAACAAATCTCTTAAAGTTATTTGGCTAAATAAATAAGTGAACGATAAACGATACCAAAAATACCAAAAAAATATATATGTATTTCCGGAAAATTAAAAATACATCATGCAGTAAGAAAAAGGTGCCTGGCGAAGAACTGAAATAACCCTGAAGAGGGAATGCTGAATATGGGACGGTGTCGATCATTGCAATTTCTAGCGGGAACTGAAATAGCTGGGAGGCGGTATTGCCCCGAGGATGAGATTTCCATGATTGCATGATAATGGCCTATCCGTTCCCTTCCTCCTACATCCCTCTTTCCTCCTTTTTCACTTTCAACCTCTATCTCTCGTATACTCTTTGTAAAATGCTTTTCATATTTTATTTTAGTGCTATATTATTCTCAAGGCTAATTCGATTCAACGAAAAAAAGAGCTGTTTTGGGGTCACATCATGGAAACTGAAAGTTAAGAACAAGGGTCGTTAACTGGATCATGAATTGGGCTTGGTTCTAGACTATGTTTTTCAAATTATCCAAATAAACCGTTCTTGATACAGCTGTCACTTGTCTGACAATTTTATTTATAGCATATTCATAGTTCAATTCCAATGGAGTCGCAATCATTTCCTATAGGTCAAAAGCCGGGAAGAATAAAAGGCAGTTATCTCACCCCAATTTTTGATTACTTCAATAAAAACTATGTTTAATTACTAGTCAAAATTGATTCTGCCAAGTATAGCTGTATAGGGGGATTAAAAAATGGCGGCTGTTTCAAAACCTTAAATAACCATTGATTTTTCATTCGGAGCTCTATATCTTAAAAACACTAGAAAATCTAAGAGAACATTATTTAAAGAAGAGTACATTTTCTGAAATATTAGCCCTAAAAGAGCTATTTTCGTCCAATAGTTCTCAAGATATAGCTTTTTAAAAAGCAAAATTTCTTTAAAATCTACTGAAAGATTAGTAGTTAATTAATTTATTTTGAGAAATCTATATCTCAGGAACTATGTGACGTACAGATGTCTATTAGCACTCAAAT
>NW_027108469.1:73603-78637 GCF_000696795.3 Halyomorpha halys
AAAATTTGTTCGAACAACTGTAAATCAATTTATTTTCGCAAATTTCATGTAAAATATATTACTCCTACGAAGATAAACATCATAAACTACTTTATAGCTCATTAAACTAGCTTTAATTTGAGTGATATTAGACAATGGTTTTTGAGATATAAATTTTTCAAAATAAATTCACTAACTACTGATCTTTTAGTACGTCCTATAGAACATTTTTATGAAATGTTGCTTTTTAAAAAGCTATATCTGAAAAACTATTTAACGTAAAGCATTCTATTAGGGCTCATATTTTAGAAAATTTACTCTTCTTTAAATGACATTCTCTTAGGTTTTCTTGTGCTGTTCATACTTTTTAAGATATAGAGCTCCGAATGAAAAATTATTTTTTTTTTATCGCTTTGAACAGCCGCCATTTTTTATTCCCCCTACCTATACTTGGCAGACTCATCAATTTTGACTATTAATTATACATAATTTTCATTAAAGTAATCAGAAATTGGGGTGAGATAACTGCCTTTTTTCTCCTCTTGGGATCTTGTACTACTAAGAATACCCTCCCTATACAACCTCACGACTGCCTATGTTATTGGTTGCAGTTACCACTTTACTATTCATCTTCATAATTTTTATTGGGTATATTCCTTCCCCTCCTCCATTCCCTCCTATATATTTTTTAAGCTATAACAATGATACTATCATTCATTAGGGAATCTGTAACCACTAGACATAAAGTAATTTAGCACTATGCAATTGCAACCTAATTTGTAATTACTTCATTTAAATGCTAACATAACATTTTATTTTATAATAAAGGTAAATTTTAAAGTTCTCACTGCTATCAATTTTTAATTTGCAAAAAAAAACTGAACTCGAAACTTGTAAACTCTCGAGTCAAACAGAAATCAAAAAACCTTTTTTATACTCAAAATGTGTGTGCCTGAGCATGTCAGATTAGATCAAATTAAAGACTTAATCATCCCCCAGGTTTAGCAACTGAGCCTTTGTGGAAGAAGAGTATGCATATATCATATTCTGAAGAAAAGTCCAAGAGAAATCTAAATATCTTTTTACAACGGAAAAGGTCTAAACAAGGACATAAGAGAAAAGAGACAAGTCTGTTTATAAGGTGCTCTCAACTTCTGATTAAAAAAAGTTTATTTAAAAAAGAAGTTTTTAGTATTATTTGGGATATATAATATTACTAAAAATAAACTTTAATCAATCATAAGCCGTTGATACTTCTTCCTTTTACTTAGCACTGCTTGACATGGTTTTGGGCTAATCTTCCCCATTTTTAATTCTGTACTTTCTACATAAAGTTTGATTGCACATTATCTTCACCATGTACAATTATAAATATTTCATAGATATAATTTCGTACACATATACCACTGAAAATAAAGAAATATCATACTCCCTTTAACTAAAGAACGAATCATGTTGGTAACGTATGTTACAATTTTATAGAACATTGTTTTTTCATTTGATTACCTGAAACTGTACCTTGTGACAGACAGAGTTATTTCTGTAGTAGTTTTTTATATATATTTTATTTGTAGCATCATAAAGAGAGATTAATTTTCATTTGGTTAATATTTGTGCCTATCACTAATTATCTTAATATTATCAATAAAAACAAACTTTTATAACCGATTATAAACTTATTGAGGAATAGACTCGTTTACCTTGAGTAATATTCTTTAACAATTATTCTGAAATTAATCTAATTAATTAATAAAACATTTAACAAATTTTGTATTCATATTATTTATGATTCTAGAAAAATAATAATGATACAACTTAGGGTTATTAATGATAAAAGAAAAACCTAATGATTCAAGTCTTAAATGACTGAAGAGTTGACCACCCAGTTCCCCGCCGGTTTCAATTTATCTAGGACTCGTGCGGAAAAAACACATTTTGAGGCAATATCTCAGAAATGTGGGTTATGATTTGGCAACCTAAAGTATTTTTCTATTTTTATTCTCTGAGAATTAGATTTATTAGGAAATATAATATCTTGCACTTTTTCTTTTTAAACTCAGTATCCTTTTATTTCACAAATTAGAACTCCGTTATATGCAAATTGATTAAATCGAATTTTAAATTTATTTATGTTTTATTAGCTTTAGAAGAAATAAATAACATATATAGGTTATTTAACTAAAATTAAGATGAAAAATTATAAAAAACCTGACAGCAGACATAAAATTTATTTAAAATAAGTGTTAAAACTCTGAAACTTAATACTTTAATATTTCGTGAAATCCTGACTCTATATTAAATACTTAAAATACCTAAAACAACATTTTATGCAGTTATTCATGAAATTCGGAGGATTCAATCTTAGGGTCAAAAGCTATTATTGCTATTGTAAATGATAAGGGAAAATATAACCAAATATTGAAACTAAGAGAATGAATTTACTTTAATAATTAATTGCGTAGTAAGTTATAAATCACACAAGAATTATTTTATTTAATTTTTGTTATCTGACGAAATAGTGGAATCATCATATACAACTTAAGGTTAAATCTCGACAACTTACAAAGAATAAAAAATAGTGCTACCAATAGGTAGTTTCTCTACATCCCTGTATCATATCATTATGATTTTACATCAAATTTACTGGATGAATTATTATGTACAGTAAATTTCAATTAACACTTCGTATGCTTAATACGCGCACATCAACATACAAACGCGTATGTCTCTTGTGGGCTTTGCGGCGAGAGTTATTTTTACACTTGTTTCCTGTAATAGAATATTCATTTTAAACATATTCAGTGGCGGTTTTTGAAAAACGTTTTTATTTTTGTGTTTTTTCGCTATTAAATTAAGGTGTATATTTTCAACCATGAATATTGAAGTTGGTCCATCAAAATGAAACAAATACCAAGAAGAAGTTTTTATTAATTAATTGAATCTGTTTTTTTAATATGTTGCACTTTTTCCCGTAATTATATAGTTGTAATAAATTTAATTTAAACTACTTACTTGTTTATATTCTATTTGAACCTATTCAATAGAAAATATGGATGGAATAATGATATATATGATAAATATGGATCCGTCTAGTCGGTATTTACAATGGATATTTTGCTGGCGGTGATACACGGATCCTTGTGATAAATATAAATGTGCCACAAAATTTTTTTACAAAAACTGAATTTAATTGGTAATAAAGACACTTGATACTACCAGAAACAAGAAAAAAAAATCTCGCATTTTTTTTTTTCAAGGCAATGAACGGGTAAGATATTTAAAAAATAATTAGTATTATTATTATTTTTTTGGGGGGGAGGGAAGGGAGAGGTTAATTCAGAAACATTGTTTGTTGTGTATAGTTTTTTTTTATTACCATATATTATAGCCATATTTCTTTACACTATTTTATATGTAATTATCGTTTATTTTTAATAAAAATAATCAAAATTAAAAAAAATAATAAATAAAAATAATAAAAAAAATGATCCCGGTTTTTACGATGTACATTTATTCTGGTAGTCATTTTCATAAATAATACCGAAATTTTAAAATAAAAATTTTTTCGATTTAAAAAGTGCAAGGGCCAAATGACTTCGATGTTAAATACCTATCACTTTTTTTTTTTTTTCAAACAGAAAATACAGTCCGGTAACAAAACCGATTTAAGCAATAAATATATCAGTATTCAATCCCAAACAAAAGATGAAATTTTGAAACTATCATCCAACTCCCAGTTGGAAAAGTAAAATCATTTAAACTTCATTTGAGTATTCATTAATTATTCAAAAGAAAATAAGGCTGTAGCATAAACCTTATTACACCACCTAAGCTATAACCATCAATGAAGAACTTACTAAGAGTGGGGTTAGAACCTGGAGCAAACTTTCCTAAAGACAATGAACTGTAAGAAGTACATGACACGTGGCAAAGTACGTAGAAGATAGTTTGAGTTTCATATTTGCTTGGCTAGCGCGGTGGTCCTTTAATATCTTAACTTACTTAGGAAACTAACTTGTCTTTGTTATGGACTAAATATTTTTAAAGTGTAATATGATCTTCAAGGTTCATAAGAGTCATAAAAAATTTTTTGAAAAGCCCGGTCGAAAGTGTATATGTATATTTAAATATTACCAATAAGAACTTTATAATTTTTTATTTATTTTTTGCATTTTTACATAAGATCCAAAATATGACAATACGGGCCAAGAATTAGTGGCCCAGAGAAAATCAGGTTCATGTTTACAAAAAGCATTTTAACTTATATCTCTGGTTTTGATAATGATAGAAAAATGAGTTTAAGACTAAGCTGTTCTTAATGTTAAGCAGAAAAATAAACAACAAAAATATTCAAATATTAAACTTAAGAGATAATATTAAAATACGAAAAACAATTAGATATAGTGAATTTGGTTTTATCAAAATCCGAGCTTAGATTCAAATTATTCCCCACCCTAAAAACACTTTATTCCCATTTTTATGAAAAGTTTAATAGCTAATTCTTATATGATATTTAGCAATATACGATTTATTATTTCATCAACATTACAGTTATGTTTTACTAGGTAACTAAAATATCCAAGGTCGGGATGAGGCTAAGGTCTAAGAATGTCGTGGTAAAAGTTTTGTTCCTATCTATGTAAGTTATTATTTATTCGATGTAGTTCAGAAAAAAAAAATCTTGACACATCCATTCCAGTTAAAGTGGATATAATTTAATAATTAACAGGTAAGGATCGACAAAAAAATCAAACAGCCCAAAAATTAAAAAAAAAATGATGTAATAATAATAATTATCATTAAGGTAAATTGTAATGAATTATTTTTTTTACTACTGTTAATTATTATTTTGTTTTATTCTTTTTGTCTTACTTTAAAAGTATTTACACATATATCCCGACAAAATTAAAATATTAACGTTGTGTAATCGAAACATATGTAACAGGCGGTATACATTGTAGCTCCCAACCACAAATGAAATAGCTCTACTAATCTCTAACCAAATTGACATAGGTAATTCAGTAATCATGTTAACATTCAATCTAAACACGCTTA
>NW_027108469.1:78738-106632 GCF_000696795.3 Halyomorpha halys
AATATATTGAAAGATCCAATTTTTAGCTATACACATAATATAAATATTAAAATGAATATGAACATTATACTAAGTATTCTGGTTTAGTGTTGTTTGGAAGTTGAAATTATGGTTTTGTTTTATAAAAAGTGTTACCTTAAGGTAATATGAACCTCAAGTTAAAGGATTTTTTCTTGGATCAGTACAAAGTAAATTTAAATTAATTAATGTTTTAATAACTAGAAGACAAGCCAAAGTAGTTCAATAACATTTGTTTGGAGGTACTGCTGATATAGGAATAAAGTATGGCAAAACGAGATATCCTTTAGTAATTCGAATAATAAAAGATAGTGAAAATCGCTACATAAAAAATCTTTACATATCACAGATGAGTAGCTTTTAGTATATACCAAAACTCTGCTGTCCGAAAGTATTGGAACAGAAATATAAATATACAGCGAAAATATTATTTTTACATGATTGAATAGTTGCAAAATCATTTTTTTATAATGCAAAAATGATTTATTTTAGGGATAATATTTACTAACTACTATACATTTGTTTCGTTTCAAACAGAACTACAATAAATAAAATAAAAATTCAAGTATTTTAAAATTTATTTAAATATGTACGAATAAAATTGAAATATACTTTCTCACATTTACAAAATACCAAAATAATTGAGGGAAATATGATTGACGAACGAAAAATACACAAAATATGGGTGCAGAATCAGTTTTAACTTTTTAATAAAGATTTTTTTTAATTGATTAATTTCATTATCTTTAGCTGAATAAAGTAATTATGCCAACGAAAAATTAGATCAAAGAAGATGAAGGAGCAGGAAAATCAGCGAGATAAAAAAAAAATCATTCCCTTAACTTACAAAATAAATCTAATTAATAAAAAAAAATCTTTAGAGAGTTAATGCTTAGTTAATTATCTCCTTTTAATATTTTATGGTATATTAATATTTTAATTATATGTGTCAGTAAGCGTATGAAAGTTTACATCTGTATGTGTGTGAATTGTTTCATAGTATAAAATTTTCTGAAATGAAGATCATGAGTTTTGTGGTTAGACCAATTATGATTTATTTTAGTAACTTTATTTTATTTATATTTATCATATACTTTACTGCATAATATTAAGTATAGTATAGTTGCATAATATTTTTTATTGTAACTGAAAATGTTTTGATGGGAATCGATTAGTCTACAGAACCAGCTTTCCTATTCTGGTCACATCAGAGACCCTAAGGGCTTTACCAAACATAGTTATGTTAAAAAAGTCACTACATTCCCTCAAAAATCTGTTCAAATAGTAAAGACCACTCTTTGATCCCATGAGTTGGCTAAGATTAGGCAGTAATGAGGTGTAGTTCGGGGAAGGATTGGATATTTTATGAGAAACGATTATAGTCGATAACTTACCTTCTACCACTTTCCCATTGATTAGGGGTTGCGCTAAGTTACACTCGCGTGTCTTTAGGTCCACTACTTCAGAACATATTTAAAACTGACGCTTGGAAAATGACACAAAAAGAATTACGCAAGTTTATTATTTAAGATTATTCTTAAATATTATTCGTATAAGGTTAGTAAAATGGTTTAAGAAAACTTCACTATTTCAAAAAATATATTTTCCTGGGAAAAAGAAAGCGCATAGTTTCATATATATCTCAATATTAGTGTAGCGTCAAGTAACAGAAACAATAATTTAATTAAATATACTTTTTATAGAGCTCAATAATTCTAAAAAGGTTGTATAAGAAAACTTATATGTTATGTCAGAAAATGGTCTAAATAAATTGTAATTTTATTTCATTATTAACACAAACTATTTTGATCCGATATAATCTCAACTTTACTTTTCAGAAACTCTCCAACGTTTCAGCCCTCAGGCCATTTTCGAGGACACAACCTATAAAATTTTTGTTTTTATATTAATTACATTGTTTTCTTAACAACATACCGATATTTTTGCCTATACCTTAAATATTGATGGCATGTTCTGTAAAATAAATTAAATATCATAACAGTTTCAAATAATGTTTTTAAATTGATTATTTACTTACATAGCTTTTTACATCTAAAATTTAAAACTTTTTTCACACAAATAATCTTCTCTTAAAACAAAACAAAAAATGTTTATAGGTTGTCTCCTTGAAAATGGCCTAAGGGCCGAAACGTTGGAGATTTTCTGAAAATAAAAGTTGAGAGTATATTGGATCAAAATTGTCTGTATTAATAAAGAAGTTGTAATTTTTTCACACACAATAGAATAAATCCAAATTAACATGATTCGTACACCATTTATTTTTCAGAGTGGATTATAGAAATAATCTATTGGAGGGGGATGATAAAAATAATATAAGTCGATATTTTAATCTTTTCTACAGCGTTTAATATAATATATTTATAACATTTCTATACACTTACTACTATCATTTTTCAGATTATAACACTTTTCTTACGAGTGATTTAAGATTATTCATGCTATCAACTTTTTTGGTCTTAAGTTCTACTACCTTTTTTCTATAATTCAATTTTGGCAAAAAATAATAACAATGTCTTCTAATTTGAAACAAGGTATACATTTTTCATTATGTCTCCTATATCCTTTCAAACTCTAAAGCATGCCCATTGATTCCTAACAAATTTTCTTAAGATAGCGGTAAAAATATTATAAACCAGAGTTTGAATATGTTACATAAGCATTTAAAACACAACTTAATTTGAAAATTTTAAGAGTTGTGCTACTTTTACTACACTCCCATGAATTCAAAACTAAATACATTTGAAAACATAAGAAGTACAAAAAATTGTAACGAAAATAATTACCTCTTTTTCAAAATAAAAACAATCAAACTAAACCGAACGTTCTAATAAAACCCAATAACAAAATTTCTGAGAAAGTTTATTAACTATCACACAGTCTCTTTTCTTAAATGATTAACTTCCAAAGATATTTTCTGTAAAAAAATTCATACGAGATTTTGAAATACTGACACCACCTACTTGTGGTGGATCGATTCTTTTCAACAATTCATCAATTGATTATTTTTATCTTTTAATTTTATTAAAAATAAACTTGTAATTGAAAATTAAATGTTTATTACAACACGAATTTCCTTGACTTTTCAGGCAAAAATGTTACTTTTCAACTTATAAATATTAAAAATAACCACTACAAATATTCGACAGCCAGGTCCACACCTCCATGATATCCTTCGACAATTTCACAAAAGAAAATTAAAAACTGCTAAATAAATAAAATGTTTATCTTCTAAGATAAAAAAAGTAATAAGTAAGGCCCTTTTTTTACTTAAACTGTGCTTTTTTCAGAATACTTATAACTTTCCTAAAAACCCATAGACACTTATTTTTCAGTTCTCGCTTTCTGTCTTTTAAATCGTGATAAAGAAATCAAATGAAATATCACTTTTTAGAAAATCCAGTTCCATTATTTCGGCTCTCTTGAATGGAGAAGCGACCGACCAGCACCAAGTAAACTGTGATTCTTTCGAGCGGACCAAATAAAAGTACGATTCTTATAGAGGAGTCAACTCTTTGATACGATTCTCGATTCATCTACCAATCTTTACCTAGTTCTGGCGCTATTTCTTTTTTAATACATGCTCAAGTTTAAAGTTTGGTATTCACCTCTTTCAATGATTTTCTATAATGGTATTACCATAATGAGAAACTTTAAATTTTCATAAGATCGGACATGTTATGTCCATCTATAATATCATAAATATTGGATTTTTTTTTAAATTTTTGATTAAATGGAAATGTAGACACCAAAAAAAAATAAATAAAGGAATATAAAATATAAAAAAGTAATTACTCTTAGAATATATAACTTTAACAAGTCATACGAAGTAAAGGAATATTCTCTCATAGAAGCTAAATAAAGCGAAACCAAAACTGTCAAATAAATATACATATTAAAGGAATTTTAAAAGGACAGATGTTGAACATTAATATCAACACATAACAGTAAAATACTATGAACAAACTGAAACAATTAATTTTGTATGAATAACTGGGACAACGCGTAAACTAAAAAAAAATCATCGATTCGACGAACGAAAACCGCACAGAATAGAAGAGAAAAAAATTACTACCATTTTAATCTGATACCACACCCCAGCATTTATGGCGGTAGATTGTGGTAGGAGATTAAAATACTAAAGTTGGAAAAAAAATTGGAAAGTATACACAGGCATACGTCCAAAATACATTTTTTTTTAACCAATGAAACGGTAAAAGCAATCGAACGATTTCTGAATTCATCGTGAACATAAAACATTGCGAATAATGTCCTACTGAGATCGGAGTCTAATCCAATGCTCCTGATTGAAAAACCTTAATCGTTCGGGAAATATTTTAGAATCTGTTGCCAACGATAAAACGGAAATGTATTGTTCGTAATAATTACAAAGCCTATGTTAAAGCACACTCTTCTCAGAATGAAAATAACTAAATTTCAAAACATACAAAGCTAGTTCCTGGAATATGATAAAAATCCTCCCGTTCATATTCTGAACATAAAATTTTCATTATATAACAAGAAATATCGATTTTATATAGACCATTATACATTGTAATACAATGAATAAACCTTTTTCAAAACATAAATAATAAATAAATGTAATAAAACCTGACCATTATAGAGCTCTTTGCATTTAATAATTCAGAAAGGTTATAGATTATTGGATCGTTATAGGTTCTTTGGAAAAAGTTATTTCAATTTAACTATAATTTGAATAAAAAAAAACATGTTTACTTCAGTACAGTATATGTATAGATTTTTGTGTGGGGCGAATTCTCACAAAGACAGAATTTATTTTTTTTTTTTTTCGTTGCTATATTTTCCACATACTAATAATTCTGAAAAATCAAAGCCTACAAAATGTGTTGTTTTTTTTGCAGCCATTTTCTTTTCAAAAATCTTACGTGGCATCAATTCACAAATATTTCATGGAAATATTTTATTTTTTATGATTTTAAAAATTAAAAATAACTAACAAATTAGTGGCCAAAAAAAAAAGTGCAAAAACCCAGGCACATACCTGCCTTAAGTTACCAGCACCTATTTTCACCTACATGTGACACACAATTTTGAGAGTATAAAAATAAATAGAAATCTATAGCTACTTTAGTGCATCAAGATAGTTTTCTATCAACTATTGTTTAGCCGTAAAGTAAATGAGAACTGATCCATTGTTATGGTCATTTTGTTAAAGCCGTTCTGATGTTGATGTTAACTTAAATTATTACACTCTAATTATATAACAAAATAGGTTAGTAAGAGCACTAAATTATTTTTTTTTTCAATTGAATATGCATTGTCAGGAATAATCTATTTATTTCGACTTAAGGAACCTCAAAAACTTGAATTTTTTTTATCGGGGTAGAGCAGTCATAAATAATACTTTCACAATAAATAATTTATCTACTATTTTATTTTAAGTTAATGTTGTAATTTTTATCTATAACTTTACTTATTAATTTTTTAATTTAGAAAAATTTCGTGAAAATGGATTAAAAAAAAAAAAAGTAACGTGTGAAAAGGGAAATATATAAAATATCAAACATAAAATTTTTAAATAATTAGAAATATATAAAATAAAATGGGAAATATAGACGAAAATATGAATTTACAAGAAAAAATGAGTAAAATGAAATGTAAAATCCCCCAAAATATTTTAAAACATATAAAATAAAACTGGTTGATTTTTTTTTTTAGAAATATCACGATATGTTTCTATGAAGAAGTATAATGTTAAAAGTAGCAGAAAAAAAATTGTGAATTTATAAAAGTATCATGACTAGTTATGATTAAACAGCGTAGTTTTTACACTATCTCTAATGCTTTTCTGTAGTATAACTGAGTAAACATTTGAACTACTATATCTTAAATTATAATTGGATGAAGAATTAATAAAATATACTCAAAAAGAGGGAAAACAGAGAAGAACGGATGCTGGCAGTGAAATGATGTTTAAAGACTTTTGTCAGGGATATTTCAAGAAATATAATATTTCTGGGTTCCTGATGTGCCTTGAGTAATTATTTACAAGTTTTTATTATATATAATTTGAAAAATATTATTTTACTTTAAAATATCATTCACATAAATTTAGAATGCTGGAATAAAATCACATAAGGAAGCAGAAAACCAACGTAGGCGATTAGGTAAGAGAGATTGGGTTAGATAGTAATAAGAGAAATGTAACCTTTCTAACTGCCTCGCTAGATTACCTCGCTCCTCATTACCCCAACTCCAGCACAATTTACATTTATAATAATCAACGCCTTACCCCCTCTAATCTAATCCTGTACCGTCGGCCCTTTAATTGTTTAATTTTAATAATGCTATTAGTGCTTGAGCCATTGCTCGGTGAAATGGATGTGACATGGTGGCGAAAACTTCTGCTGTTCTAGAAATAGTGGACCATTCAAAAGAAGCTGTGATATTAGTCTAATCAAAAATATGATTCTATTACAAAGTTTAAAATGAATTTATTTTGTGATTAGTACTTTACAATATAATATATTGTTGGGAAGGGGAAACCTAAAGATGTATCGAATAAAACAGAATAAAGCTTAAAAAGTTCGGTGGACCCGAAGGTAACTAAAAAGCTAAAAAGTTCTAAGGTGATTGGTGAACGTCCGAGGAGAAAACCAAAACTTAGGTGGGAGGATTGCGTTAAGGGAGATTTCGATATGAAGAGTATTGATTGGTGGACGGGGTGTATGTAACGCGCGATTGGTGATTTCGGCACTAAACTCCAGATTTGCTAAGTTGTTTATTTATTTTAATCAGCAATTCTCAAACTTTTTAAAATTCCCGGCGTGGGGGTCCCTCAGAAAATTGTTCGAAAGTTCACGGATTCCTATAATAAAAAAAAAAAAAGGTCTTATAATTAAAACATTTTTTTTTTACAAACAATTATATACTTATTTCAGAATATGTAATCGGTAAATTTAAATAACAATTTTAATGGGAACGATGCATATGCTTCGCCTAAACTATTTGTTTATTACTATCTAAACTCTCTCAGGTCATTTATCACGTAAAATATATTTCGAGACTTATTCTTGATAGTAAGTAGTGTAGAAAAAGTCGACTGACACTCATAGGTTTTTGTGAATGTAATTAGTGTACAATTTGACTACTAGAACCATCTTTGCAGCATCAGGGTATCACTTAAAAATATTAGTTCGTTTTTAGCGATCCTATCGAAACCGCTGATTCAGGTAAGCAATAGGAAAAAAAACCTTTTACTCCTAAAAAAGTAAATTCTACAAAATTCAAGATTAAAATGTTTAATGAAATTATAAAAGTTATTTACAAAAAAGCAAGTTTAGAAAGAAAAAATACTAGAAATCTACAAAAAGGACTTACCAATTAAGTACACCTCTTATATGAATTAAGTACAATTTGAACTTAAAACAGTTACCTGAAACAAAAAATAGAGATAGAAATAAATAAAAAGGTTTGCAAGAACTTAACACTCCTACACACACTGTATTTTAATACCATTTTTGATTTACATATATTTACATAACTGGGACAATATTTATCTTTAATTATTTATCCATGGGAAGTTCTATTTTACTCCCATTAAAAACATTATTGATTTTGTAATTTTTGTTTTAAATATATTTACATAACTGGGACAATATTAATCTTTAATTATTTATCCATGGGAAGTTCTATTTTACTCGCATTAAAAACATTATTGATTTTGTAATTTTTGTTTTAAATATATTTACATAACTGGGACAATATTAATCTTAAATTATTTATGCAAGGGAAGTTCTATTTTACTCGCATTAAAAACATTATTTATGGATTTAGTAATTTTTATTTTAAATATATTTACATGACTGGGACAATATTAATCTTTAATTATTAATTCAAGGGAAGTTCTATTTTGCTCGCATTAAAGACATCATTAATTTTATAATTTTTGTTATAAATATATTTATATAACTAGGACACAAATCACATTTACTCTTCGTCGTAAACCTGCCGACTGCCCTACAGTATACTTTAATAATGTGGCTCTTACCCCTGTAGAACAGATTCGTTATCTTGGACTACATCTTGACAAACGACTAACCTGGAATCCTCACACAAGACTGAAAAGACAGGAAACTGCACGCAGATTCCGACTATTACAGCACTTACTACACAAACGGACTAAACTTCCAACTCATTACAAAAGACTGATCTACATGACAATAACAAGGCCCATCTGGACATACGGAGTTGAGCTTTGGGGCTCCACTAAACCTTCGAATTCCTCTCGTATCCAATCTTTACAATCCAAAATCGTTCGTAAAATCCTCAATGCTCCTTATTTTGTTACTAATAAAACCATCCATAAAGACCTAAATGTTCCTTATGTAACCGATCTAGCCCGAACCCGATATTATTCCTTCCATAATAAAAACCACCCAAACCCACTCGTTTCTAACCTTGCTTCCTCTTCCATTCCTGGCAATCCTCCGAGGCGCCTGAAAAGAAGATGGCCTCGTGACCTTATATTGTAAAATGTATTACAGTTCTACTACTCGGTAGTTTCTCTACATCCTGTATCATATCATTATGTCATTATGATCAAATTTACTGGTTGAATTTTTTTATACAGTTGTAAATATCAATAAATAAATAAAATTAAAAAAAAATATAACTGGGACAATATTAATATTTAATTATTTATTCATGAAAAGTTCTATTCCCCTCGCATTAAAAACATTATTGATTTTGTAGCTATTCATTGTGACTTACCAATCTGATCAATTATAAATTCATTTATACAAGCTAAATTAATTCCCTCATCATTATTCATAACCAATACCCTAAATAATTAATTTGTCCAAACATATACCGAGTCGATTATAGAATATTTAGTTAAGAATTTTATTTAGACTCATCCACATCAATATTTTTTTTCTCTGGCTATTTCTTATCGGCATTCAAATGTTGATAGAACAGCTTTCGTTCAGCTTGACCATGTTCTATCTCCAAGTAAGGGCTATACCCCTCTAACTTAATATTTACCTTCACTCCCTCACTAGAAGATAGAGCACGTGTGCTCATTGGACAAAGCACACTGGCTTCTGATTTTCCCAAAATCATCAGTTAGATCTATATGATAAAGATGATGGTTAGAGGGGGAGATCTCGGGAAAGATTGTAAGACTGCATATACCATTGTGGATTGCGGTTGATCAGTGCTTATGGGTGCGGTATTTATACGGTTATTTTACTTACCTACATAGATATATACATATATAGTTTGTAGCAGAGAGAGAGAGAGAGACGTCGCGTCACCTTAAAAATATTGAGTCTTCAGGGGCTCCAATTAGGTTCCTGACTGTGGAGAGATCGACTTTAAGATAGATTTTACAATTTTTTGTATCTTTTTCGAAAACTGCTTAAATAATTTTGACAAATTTCATATCTCATATGATCGAATCAGCAAAGCTTTATTCTTATTAATAGTGTACTGAGCTTTAATGTTAAATTTCCAAACCAATCAAGTGCCTGTTTTTCTTTATTGGACATTATTAACATACTCTTATTATTAGGAGTGATAAAAAATGAATTACTTGAACTTTGAAAAAAATAATTATTATCTGAAGTACAAAATGGCATTTAACCAATTGGCTAAGAAAAGACTTCAAAGATCGTTTGGGTAATAGGAAAGAGCCGAGAGCACTCGATCTCTCTGGATTCCATTCTACTACACTAATATGTAAATTGCTTGGTTATCTTTTTTGGTATGAACAATGTTATATTCGTTGTTCGCATATAACTCAAGTAACCCATTAATACTAATTTTCATAGGAACAGAAAAAAAAATCTCATCACCTAGGCTTCCATTTTTTAAAATAAATAAACATTGTAATAACTTCAACACAGTCTTATAAGCTATACAGAATTAGAATTAGAGATTATTTAAAAAATCCATCTAGGAAATATTTCTTTATAATTCCGTTTCTCCCAAATAAAAGTCTAAGGTAAAAAGATGATAGTCATCACAAAGAAATTACGAACTTGAAATGACCAAGGAATTATTTGATTTTCAGATAGTGTGGTAAGTAAAAGTAATGTATTGCGCGCACCGCACAGTTCCATAATTGTACTACGTATATTACATATAATTACTTTTATATTCTGGTAATTGATGATTAATCCTACACTTTATCAATATATGCCCAAAGTTTGGCCGTTCTATTAACTCACAAACAAAAGTAATAAATAATGGTAGAAATCATAGTCTAAGGATTTATTTTAAATACCTAACAGCAGATAAATCTATATAAAATATTTCACCTTACGACGGTGTGTTTCCATGAGTGATCCATCTTCCAGATAAAATTACCTAAAAAAATCGCCTTTCAGTTCCTGATTTTTAAAATCTACGAGAATATCGTTTAGAGTTTCATCGTAAAGGTGGAGTGTTTTTGTGCCGTTATTTAGTTTAGGGTGACCTACACTAGATGTAGATATTTCCTATGGATTCTCCGTCTAGTGTGACTGCCTTTCCTTCTCGTTCTCCTTCAGTTGCTTGATGACCTACGCTCTCAGGCGTTGAATCGTCATCTCTCACCTGTGAGTATCAGAAGATTGCTTATGTTACAGAATGATCCTCAGAATTTATGGAACTCTTCACTTACTCTTTGAGAAAGCGATAGAAGTAGAAAAATACGTACTACTGTTTAATACGTCGGTATTGCCTTAAAGTAAGCAGTTAAATTTCGCATTTAACAAAGAGCAGTTGGAACTTTAAGAGTATTCGCAATTCTTACTTTCTCCATAAGCATTTCTTATTTTATTACTAACAAAATATTTCGTTTTGTTAGTATTTTTTTTTCCGGAATTTATTTCATTAATAGTAAGTACATTGAGAATGCAATAAAAAATATAACATTATGTCTATCTATCATTTACTACTGCTCCACAATTACTTTAGGTGACCTTTTCCCAGGTGAAGTGTAATGCCGATAGCTTTGTTCCGGACAGCAGTGTTTTGTGAGCTCCAGTAGTGAAGGTAGCATCTTTGCCAGCTTGGACAATTCCCCCCAGAAGGGAGTGGTTTTATCTTCGAGTGATTGAACTGTCCATTGTGCCCGATGAAAATAGGAGAGGTCACTCTGCTTCTCCAACATAAGTCGCTACTCGTATTTCTCTCTTTCTCCTCTCGTTCTTGTTTTTGTATATTATTTCTTGCCGATGAATCCGCTTATTTTCTAATTCGGTGAAATGTTTGAAACAACAAATGTTATTCAATTAGAGATGTCCCTGCTTAAATCTGTAATACCTAATAACGCAAAGACATTTTTTTTAACATTAAAAAAGAAAAATTAATGTTTCATTCCAAAGATATTAAAACATTCCGAAAGAATTATTGAAGTCAAAAAAGAATATTTAGGTTTTCTAGAAAACAATAGTTGGGCCATGATATCTCCATCTTAATTTTTTTAATTATTCAAATATTGTTGTTGATTATTCAGACTTACGAAGCTTAGACAACAATGTGAGTTTCCTATGATTCAATTAGATTTTAAATTTCCAGAGATACAAAATTTTAAAAATAATTACTCAACATTGCCAATTCATTTTAATAAATTTTTGATAAATGTCAGAAAAGAAAAAAAAGTTATGATAAAGACAAATTGAAATTAATAATGTATTTAGAAAGGGAAAACAAAGAACACTGCAATGCGACGCTTTACTTGCAGTCCCTCAATTATTTCGTAATTAATTTTATATATTCATTTTAACTTTATGAATATTTAATTTTTTTAAATAGCAATAAAATATTTTAAGAGATATCTTTTCATTAAAAAAATTGCGGAAATGTAACCAGCACCAACTCCGTACTACCCAATTCAGATAGCGATAAATATTTATTTCTGGATTATCTTAATGAATTTCAGACTAGGAGAAAAAAATGAATCTAAGAACAAGGTAAAAAAAAAATCGTTAACTTTTTTTATTTATTAGCGTGATTCGAAAAGAATTTTTTTTCTCGTTAAGAATAAGCCAGAAAACAGTGCATAAAAGAACTTAATCAAACCAAAATTAAATTAATAACTTCAAAATAAATTGTTACAGTCAAATGAACTAGCTTCATTGATTAAATGGTGTTTTTTTGTTAGTTCTTATCTACAATATAAATTTCATGCAAAAATAATTATACACTTTTCGCGGTAATCTCGCATATATAAAACTGTATTTACGAAAAACTGTTTGAAAAATCACGACAAATGGTGAAGAACTAATTATTATTTTTTCGCATCGACAGCGAGCAAGGAGGGGGGGGCTTGCATGGTTCGGAACCCAGATACAACAATTTTTATTTTATTTATTTATAAACCGTATCTTATCAATTAATAAACTACATTTTGATGTATCAAAATACATCGAATTAGCCCCTAGCGCACATATTTGCTATCTTAACTTTTGCTCGCCGTTTCAGCCAGGAGAAAGCTGATTTTTAGACGTGTTTGTAAGACATTAGATAAAACCTAACAGAAGTTTTCGTGATAAAAGAGTTGTAGAGCACCTCTTTGTGAACAAATGGATTTTCGTATTCTATAATGAATCTCTAGAATCAATTTGGATCCAGACCATTTTTTGAACATCGGCTTTATTCTAAGAAAAATTATGATTATAAACTGATTTTTTTATTTCTGACTAGCATAAACAAAAGTTATTATTTAAACCTACCAAAAAAGTTCATGAGAAAATAACCAGTTTTGTAATTTCTATATATTTTTTTTCTTGTGGAGGGGAGGGAAATTATTTGTTGACATTGCAAACGTCTAAACTTTTGTTATTATTTTTGTGACTTTTTAAGCGCAGTTATTTGCAGTTTTCGACACTTTAATTATATATATATTTTCTTACCTAGTGTTTTAAATATTTTTTTTTTAAATTAAAAATTCATAATTTATGTTTAGACTGAAAAGACAGGAAACCTCTCGTAGATTTCGACTGTTACAAAACTTACTAGACAAACGGTCTAAACTCCCAATTCATTACAAAATACTGATTCACGTGACAATTATAAGGCTTATCTGGATATAAGGAATCGAGCTTTGGAAATCCACTAAACCTTCGAATTCCTCTCTTATAATCCATCCTATTCTTATAATCCAAAATCCTCCATAACATCCTCAATGCTCCTTACTTTGTCACAAATAAAATCATACATAAAGACCTTTGTGTAACATAGGTAACCGATTTAGCCCGAACCATATATCAATTGTTCCATTATAAACTCCCTCACCACCAAAACACTCTAGTATCTAACCATGCTTCCTCTTCTATTCCTGGCAATCCTCAAAGGCGCCTGAAAATAAGATGGCCTCGAGACCTTCTAGTGAAGAAATATGATTAGAATGAGAACTACCAACGGGTAGTTTCTCTACATGTCTGTATCGCTCAATTTTGATCTAACATCAAAATCAAAAGCAATAAATGTATATAAAAAAAAAATTATATCTAATCATTAAATTCAGAAAGTCCATTCAAGGTTCATTTCATAAAAATGATTGGTGCTCCTGGACTTAATAGAGAAAATAACTAAAAATTATGTACTTCGAGAATTAAATTTGTAATTAATTATAATTATTATTGACTATAATAGTAACTAAAGTCATATTATTCTTTCTGAGAGCCTGTTAGATCTCTTTTTTCTCTAACGTCATCTTTTTCTTAATCAACAGTGAAAAAAAACAAGAATTATAAACTGTGAGTGAAGGTAGCGAACGGGGCCTGAATAAGCTAATCTTGTTTGCATTGAGTGATTGCTACGGGTTAATTAGTCTACTGCATCCTTGTTAATCAAATTGCTATTGATCGTAACATCAACCCTTGCGCTGGTATCACTAGAACCATCCAACGTAGGGTCTGCGCCGTTCAATATAATGAAAAACATTTTTTTTTTTTTTAATATAAGAAGACACAAATAGTAATAAGGCAACGTCGAAAATAATCTTTGGAGCCACTGAAATAATTTTTAATTAGTTATTCCAAGTTTGTGATTTTTATTGAGATAGACTGTCAATCTGTATCTTCACTAAATAAAATTTATTAATTAGGTAATTATTTTCAATTACCTGTATATGGAATATATAAAATTGATAAGTATTGCAATCGTTAAAAATTCCGAATTCGAGTTTCCGACGAAAGTGCACTTTTTGTGGTCCCCTGAGTTTAAATAATCCAGTTGTGGAAAATGGTTTGTGCGTAAAAAGCCTAGCACAAAAGTGGAAAGACGTACGAAAATTAAATTACTTATTTAAGGTGGGTGTCCGAACATATTTTAAAACAGATACAAGGAATTTGAACCATCATAAGGCAGAGATTTTAAGTAAAATAAATTTATGAAAACTATGGGGAAAATTTTTATTACTATTTACAATTAATTATAATATCAATTTAATAATTTGAATAAATAAAAATTGAAACTAAAATACAATTTGAATTAAAATAATAATAAGCCTAACCTGAATGTGTGGAAGGTTATAAATAGTTTGTTTATCTGATAGAAGATATTGTAGTTTTAATCTAAAATTAAAGGTTTAAAACTTAATGAAGTTTTGAAAAAATAGGTAACTAGACATAAGCTTAGATAAACGTATTAATAATTAATTTGATTTTATATTAATTGACTTTTTTGACTTGTAATTGATGACCTGGGCAAAATAGCCTGTAATATATTTTTTTTAATATTGACGTGAGGTGTGAATTTATATTTAAGGTATGGTATTGACCTTTTGACAACCCTGGATATTATTAAGGTGTCTACGAACCTTTTAGGGCGTACTCGGATATGAAAACATCTGTGTTAAGGTTGCCACATTACCAGAGACCCTGAGAAAATTAGATTGGCTAACCTTTAAGTGTTATAACAAAAATGACAGGTTTTGACGAGGGATCGGAATCAAATTAAGCAGGTGCAGGCCCTTCCTGGACATGTCAAACTTTCTCACCCACTCTCGAGCCTGAGGAGTGAGACGCCTACCTCGGGAGCGTTCGGTCACCGATGGCCAATGAGAAAGGAGATTCAAAAATAAGGTAACGCCCTAAAAGGGAAGTGGGAGAAAAGGAGTAGGGTAACGAGATCGGGAAAAAGAAGAGTCAAGAGGAACAGTAAGAGGAGAGAGGACCAGGCTTGAGAGAGCAGCAGAAGCCGGAGCGGAGCAAGATGCACTTTGACCAGACGAAGTCGTAAGAAGGGCCACGAGAACTGGACATCCCTTATGAACGAGACGACACCTACGGAACTACATCCCACGGCATGAATCATTCAAATCAACAGCTATAAGTATAAATTAAACAATAAGCAATAATGTAAGAATCATATATTCTGGCAATCATTTATTTGAATCATTACAATTATTTTAATCATAGTAATAAATTGTAAATAAATACTTAGTCTCTTTATGTAGTTTATATACTACAATATAACCCAATATACCACTCCTTATTATATTATATAATTAATGGTAACCACATTTTTTAATTATAAAGGTACTTAATTGGTAAACTGGTAAACACACAAAAAGCCTTTGGAAAGAATCCAATCATAATAATATTTTTTGGGACTCAATATATAATTAATTAATTAACTTATTCTTAACAGCGATTATCCTGGGATCCCGATCAATTTTTTTTTTACTTGTTTCTTCTCCTGTCTTCCAGGCAGATGTCTGTCGTATTTAGTGCGAAAACAAACCTCATAGCTTCCTATAATCTCCAATATAGTTTTCCTCATCCCCCACCAATAGTATCTTCCCTTTAAGGTCTGCATAGTCTCAGGAATTTCGAAGTAATTTATCTTACTCTGATGATACGGTAGGATGACTTCTCGTTGTTGTTCGTCTTCCAAAAAGGTTTCCACCATCAGTTTGCAACGGACGAAAGTCCTGTCAATTCCTATATGTTCATGTGAATTGTGAAGTCTGGAATCGCAAGTACCGGCTCCCGTTGCAGCTTCTCCATACACCGCCTCATGTCTTCGGCTATTCCAGTGATCACCACTTTTTGCCCTTTCTTCAGGAGATTGTTAAGTGGGACGAGGTGATCTGCCATCTCTGGCACAAATCTCCTGCAATGGTCGAAAGTTCCCAACGAACTACCTTCACATCTCTAGGCAAGGCTATCTTCCGTATACCCGCGACTTTATCTGCATCGGTTTTACTCCCTCGTCGGAAATCGTGTGACCCAAAAAATTAATTTGTTCCTACCCCAACGATAAACTGACTGTAGTTTTATATGTATTTAAAAAGTGTTATAAAAATGCTTATTAATATTAGTTATACATTTTTTAAAAAAATATGGGTGTTTTGTGGTCCAAACGGTTTTTCCTCAATCATCGAGGTTTTTATTCAATAGTCACTTTACTAAATACATTAAAGGGGTTGCATAATTAAATGAAAAAATGAAGGTTAAATAAATAACATTTTGAGAGAGGAGGGAAAGGGTGGCGGAGAAAACGAGAAAGATTATGTGAGAGAAGAAGAGGGTGATTAAAATCGTCCCTATGGTAGGACTCAAATATTCTTTTTCTATGTATCTCTTTAACCGATTTTCTTTTCATAGTAATGAGGCATAACTGCATTTATGGGAAAAGTGCAGCGTTTTCAGTTCCCTTTAATTACAAACCAGATACAAAATATCTGATAAAAATAAAGCTTACTTAGTAGGGTAAGCATGTTTAAGCTTACTAAAAAAGTTATTATCCAAAATGAGAGAGACCTATATTGAAATATAATAGTTCTAGGACAGAGATTATAACCTGGCTATGAGCAATAAACTTAAGATTGTGTATTAATAAGAGCCTATTTTATGGTCTATCGCAATAACTGGGCTATAAAGTTTTAACACTAACGAAATCAGCTTTGCTATTAGTCATAGCGATTGGGTATTTCTTCTCGAATGGCAATATCGTTCTGTATCCACTCAGCCTTTAAGAGACCCGTTACGGTGAAATTTTATTGTCCCCGCTACTTCTGTTCTATATTGAATGACCCAACGCTACGGAGAATTTAAATTGCTTCTTTGGGGAAGTTTTTACGGACAATCTATATTGGGTTTTCTCTGTAACTGGTCAAATGTTACTCGTACATATTAGGAATGTCAAAATTATGCTCATAATAAACAATTGAATGAAAACTTATATAATCTCATAAATGAAAAAAAATCTAGTAAGTTCATGACACAACGTTCGTTGTTAGTTGACTAACAACTTTAAGATAAAATTAATCCTTGTACATTTCAAAACAGCGTCCCCTACAATTTGAATGATAATACTTCGCCAAATATACGTAAGTAAATGAAAGTAAAATCTGACTATTGTAATGTGTACTAAGAAAGCACAATAATTATCAATTTTTTTCATAATTTAGATCCATTCATTCTGCATTATTATTAATAATGAGAGATATTTAATTTTTGTTAGTACAAAAAAATAATGGTACTTAAAAAGTTTGATAGATTTTTTTAAATATTTTTACTGATATGAAAATTTGCATTATAAATTTCGACCCTGATAAGATCACAGCCATTAAACAAAATCGTGTACTGTAGAACGGGATCGGGTTTTGTAGGCTATTTCTTATTTCACAGTATGATTTAGTTGGTTGCTTGAAAACTGTTTTTTCCTAAACTTACTTTAGGGAAAGGTTTTTTTTTTTGTTTTATTTTAATCAGAATTTTTGCCCTATAATATTATTTCAATGATCCTCATTGAGTATCCTACTCAAAATAATTTCATGCAATAAATAAAAATAATATTTTTTTTTCAAGTAAATATAATGTAAAAACCTGTGCCTAAGTTTATTTATTACAGATATAATATTTCGTTTCTATCAAAGCAAAAAATGCGTATAATTAGTAAACACGATCAGAAAATTAAATAACCGATTAAAAGAGCTTAGATTTAAAAGAACCGCATAATATCCCCAGGAGAGAAAAAAATTAATAAAACAAACTAGGAATTTTTAGAAATTTAGAGTAACTAATTGAATGTATGAACTAGGTTGGGAAGTTGTGTTGGCACACCCCTGGGATCGACCTGCAATCACTTCACCACTGCTACATGTGGCACATCATGAATTTTAAATTCAGCAAACTGCCTCATTGCCACTGGTCTAGTTTTCTTGTAACTCCTGAATACCTCTTTATACATATAACTAGATTTGAAATAGGCTAAAAATAGATTCAAGTCATGAATTACTGTTGAAAATGTTTTATTGTATTAATATAAAATAATTACATGTAAAAATAACTTCACAACCTGTTTTCATATTTTTAGTAGAGAAACATATCAGGTGAAAAAAATCACCTACAAAAGAAACTCGATGGCGCAAAATAAATAATTTTTAATATTTTAGAATACAAATACAAAAAACTTGCGAAAGAGTTGCATGCAACAAACTGGAAAGCAGTAACCCAATATAGAAGGCTGGTCCGGGTAGTCAAAATTTTACATGAGGAGTATTTATGATCTTTAGATTAACATGTTAAAGCGTGTTAAAATGATAAACTCATATTAAATGGAGAAATATTTCCTTCTTTTACCGTATTAAAACGATATAACATATAACATGGTTGAGAGTCTGTTACTAGGTTTGTTAGATAGAGAATGACGTCATGCAACAGACAAGCCGAGTTCGTCATCATTTAGTTTGTTGTCGTAGTATTATATTATTATTATAGTATTAAGAAACGTAGTATTATGTATATTATTTGCTCGTAGTTTGTGTTTTGATTGTGTCAGTATTGGTTTGGATGTTTTTAGCTAATAATTGTAATGTAATGACAGTTGTCAATTAGACCATCTTGATTCTCTTCCTCACAATTTAGAAAATCAACAAAACACTCAAGGGCCATATTTTCACACAACTTCCTATTTAGGCATATTGTAATATATTACTTTAATCAAAACTTAGAAGTAAACAATAACATGAAGTTTTGGAAGGAAAGGCTATAAAATAAGATGCTCAAAAAATCCGCTAGAAGCTCTTATGCATTTAACATTTAACATGGCTTAAAATAGAAATGCTCACAATCCTATGCTTATTTAAAACGGTAAAATATTTTACATTTAACACAACATCGTAAATACCCTAATGTCTGTAGAGCCAACCGAAAAAAAAATCATACATAAAAGAGGTTTATTTTAATCAATGAATTAAGCGTTATGATTTCTCAATTATTATTTTATGATTTTTTTAAAACCACCCAAAGTTTATCCATGAGTAGATGTGTTTTGGTATTTTAGGAAAAACACAGAAGTTTGCTTTGAGGGATATTTTAAAAACTTCTTTCTACATAGTATCTTGTTTCATTTTGTAAATCAAAAATAGTGGTAGTTTTCATAAATTAAAAATTCAGTTTTCCAATCTTAAATTGAAATAAAACGAACAAGATTCAATTTTTCTCAGATTCACATTTTTTTCATAATAAATTCTAATACAGAGGAAAATGTGTTAAAAAAAAGAAAAAAAAATTAAATGAATAGCAATACAAAACAGATTCAATTTTTTCAAAAACTAGTCTATTGATTTCTTATAAATATTATTAATTCAACCGAAATTTATACCAAAAAGGCATCGATGACTAACGAGGAAAATGGAGACTTTAAAGGCCTGAAAGGTTTATCATTTTGTTTGGTTATAATTCCCTTATAAATTTTGTAAGCTTATTTATTCCAATAACTTTAGTTTTACAATAAATAAAGCAAGCCTATAAGCTTTGCTTAAAAATACACATATATCAACATAGTGTAGAGTAATGGCTTTTCTTTCGTTTATTCTCTAAGAAAGCTTAAAGACTTTCCAAAGGGGTACTAAAACACAAAATATAAAAAAAAAAAAGTTCAAAATTTGATGAAAAGTAACACGTCTAGTTATTAAAAAAAATCACAAAAACGGCGGTTATTTTCTTATTATATATTTAGGTTCAATCAGAAAAGGTTGGTGATGTCATGATTTGAATGTTGATGCAAAAAAGTGAAATTTAGCGATTAATGATAGCTAATAGTAATAAGGATGAGAAGAAAAGAACATCATTACTGTCATAGTGCCAAGTATAAAATATTTATACAAGAAATCAGTCAGAACTATTGAGAAACTCCAGTAGTTCAGCTAATTAAGCATTGGGTGATTCGTCTTGCGGTGTAGTATACTTAACGCGCCTGTATCTTGCGGAAGATACGATTTCATTTACTATGTTAAAACTTACAATACATAATATAAAAAAAACATTCTTACATTTATTAGGTTACAAAAAGAAAAAAAACATATTCAGGTCAATGCTTGATTGTTTTATTCTCTACTATACACCACTAACCAAAAACTTAATTTCCACGAATAGCCTATTTCTAAAACAAGTACTTACTTATTAAAAGACACCTCTTAGTTGGTTCAGCCTGAAATCTCAGTCAAACATCTATAAGTCGGATAACAAGTGAACCATGCCACCCGGAATCCGTGTTTTCATGGTTCGAATATGGTGATTAACCTACCACAACATGGAAACTATTACTACAGATGCAATCAGAGTTCTGCAAACAGGTGACCTTTACCCTTGGATATGGTTAGCCCACGCTACTCATTTGTATGGAAATCTATTCTATGAGGATAGAATACCTGATTCTGCAGATGGATTCTACTGAATGACTTTGACAGCTAAGCTAATCCAAACATGGATAAAACAGAACAGAATTCATGAATATTTTCCAATCTGTACGAATATTCACTTACTTCGATTTGAAACAATGATTCAAAACCGTGGGTAGCCTGAAGGTTCTTTACACATACATTAAATTTTCACTCATTAATTTAATTTTGATTTATTTTCTTGCAATTTCGTAGTTATGGACAGAACAAACTAGAAACACAAGGACATGTTGGTATTCATATGTAGCTGAATAATTTCTGTATAATGTCTAAGCCTCCCTTAAACTTAAACCTTGTATAAACTAATTATTGGAGACGTTGTGACGGTCATGAACTTTTCAGTTGAATGAAGTTTAAGTTTATATTTTAAATATTACACATATTTAATTTTTTTTAACTGGATTTCTGACAAATATGTAACTAGTCGTAAAAAAAAAAAAAATAAAAAGCTAAAATCTTTTAAGACGAAAATTATAAGCTACAAAAAATACTCCCTGTATTAAGTTTCTTTGTTTACTTTATTTTTTTTTTAATTTTTAATCAATACTTTATTTGAAAATGTCATGTTTTCTAGTTATGTTTTATATAATTTAGTTTTTATTCACTAGAGTGGAGATTTCTTTGTGGAGACTTCAGTATCCACAAATCAGTATATTAAAAATGCATTTAGCTACTTTGGCCTTTTGTCATTCTAATAACATATAATTCTAGTAACATAGAAATAAGTACTATTTACATATGTAAGCAATAAGAAGGAATATTATGCAGTTAAAAATCATAATTGCAGTTTTAAATTAAGGCAAAGTAAGAAAAATTAATACACAACTACAGGTCAGTAAAAAAATTTAACTGAATAAAGTAACTCAGATACGATCTATATCTTAAAATTATTCAAAAGTAATTAATGTTTTTTAAACTTCAATAACTAAACATTTTTATATGAGGTAATGAACAAAATATCCCAAAATATTGATAATAGAATTCATTTCTTTAAAGTCTTAATTTTATATTATACTTTTAAAATAAATATATATCTTTAATTATTTAATCATAAATTATAAGTTTTTACTTGATTTTAAAGGGGTTCGTTATTACTTCATATAATTTGCTATTTTTCTGGAAGAACTAACCATTTTATTAAAATAATTAAATTGAATTATTATTATTATTAACAGAAAATTTAACATCGAATTTAGTAAAAGTACATTGTTTCATTTTATTTATTAGTTTTAGAAAAAAAGAAAAGAAAATATGCTGACATATAATAAAGATTTTAATAGGAAAAGTTCTTTTAATTTGGCTTAAAAATATCTAAAAGAAAATTGAAGGTAAGAAAAATAAGTGCAATCCGTTGCTCACTGGTTAGGTGCAGTCTTACCATTCTGAGATCTATGGCGGTGCGGACACTCGAAAAGTTCGAAGCAGGACTTTTTTCTTTGAGTGGCGGTTTCACAAAATAAAAAACTTGACCATCAACCATGGTTAGGCAGTATAGGCTCCAATGGGAGTCTTGGCCGAAAAAAAAATTACTTATCCCTGTTGAACAGATCCGTTACTTAGGACTAAATCTGGACAAACGACTGACATGGAATCCTCATACAAGACTGAAAAGACAGGAAACTTTTCGTCGATTCCGACTATTACAACATTTACTAGACAAACGGTCCAAACTTCCAATCCATTACAAAAGACTGATCTAGATGACTATTATAAGGCCTATCTGGACATACGGAATTGAGCTATGGGGCTCCACTAATTCCTCTCGAATCCAATCCTTACAGTCCAAAATCCTTCGTAAAATCCTTAATGCTCCTTACTTTGTCACAAATCAAATCATCCATCAGGACCTCAATGTCCTCTATGTTGCCGATTTGGCCAGAACCAGATACCAATCCTTCCATAATAAACTTCCCAAACACCCAAACCAACTCGTTTCTAACCTGGCTTCTCCTTGACTACCTAATAATCCTCCTAGGCGTCTGAAATCTTCTCTCGAAAAACTCCAAATGTTTTTGGAGTTTTATCAATGGGCAGATTCTCCACATGTTTGCATCATGTCACAATATAACTTACAGGAAATTTACTTGATGTGTATATATGTATACAGTTGTAAATAACAATAAATAAATTAAACTTATTTATTAGAAATTTAATCTAAAATTAAAAAAAAATTTTGATTGTGAACTATTTTTATTTTAGAAGAACAATATACTACGGGCTAATAGCAGAAATGTTGTTCGAATGTTAAATTAAAATAAGTAGAGAAGTACATGTTAAAAAATCATATTATAAAAACAAAAGCTTAATTGAATTTAAATTTATAATAATGTTTTTAAAAATATTTCAATAAAAGGTTTTTTATGAGAAAGTAAAGAATAATGTCTAAAAACTTTATTGCTATTATACTATCTAATTACTAATAATGTATATAATATATAAATAAATATTAATGAAATACACAGAATTGTTACTACATCTGCTATCGTTTTCAATACTGGTTTAACTTTAATTAAATCTTAATCCTGTTACTGACTCAAAGTATCCCAGTACATCTTATACCAGATTGCCAGAAATTACTACTGACAATTAATAATTTAACTCCAGCAGACGTTCTTAAAATAGCGAACAGTGAATTCCACTTGAAGGAGGTAGCTGTTTCATTGTTTCTCGAAAGCTGCCGTTCAAAGGCTCCCAAGTTTGACAGAGAGTTCTTTACCTGCCAAGTTCACAGTCAGTGGCTGGAACGCATATTGTTCTCCATCAGCCGGGCCGGCGGACTAAACTCAAGTCTTCAACAGCCTATTCACAATGTACGAAAGCATGGCAATAATTTTATGTAACTATAAACATTAGCTGGACTTCATAAAGATTAAAATATTTATATATTACCCGATAATTTCATAATTAATCTTATAATATAAGTTGGAAACGGTCTGTAATAGCTACGATGTTAGTTGGAATTAGTGGACCACTCACTGTATCCACCTGATTAGGACCAAAGTGACTCCATTTTATTCCAAAATCCTATTTTTCTGATGACCTACGAAAACTGAAGGGACCGAAGTGTATCGAGCTAAAAGAGATTGAGAAATAATTTTTTTTTTTTTACCTATTCTATCTTTGTCCAAGAATTAGTTGCCCTCTTCCCCTCGCACTTCCCAGATTAATTTGCTTTAGCTGAGATTATTTATTTTAAATTAACACTTTAATTAATTAACAATAGGAACTGTTTGTATTCATCCATTTCAGAAGAAATCGTACGTCTAAATGTCGCTATGAAACAAACTTCTTAAAGAAAATATCGAATAAAATAAATAGCATATATATAATAGTGTACTGAATTACCACAATGATAGGAGTGAATTCAAATATCCAATATAATCCAAGTTTGTTTACATTCAGTAATTTCAGGTTAATCAGGACAAGTAATAATATAGAGGGTTAAATTAGAGTAGAGGAAATTGTGTCTTCATATCAAATTACTGGTCATATTACGTTACAGTAATGGTCAAATTATTGTATTTAATTATTATTAAATTAGCAACTAATTGCTATGTAATGTAACAATATAAACTAATATGACACAATTTTATATAAATTGTGATTTTCAATGAAATAAACCAATTCAAAATAATCTACAATTATAATCGAAATGAATATTTCTGATCGACTACCACCAATTTTTATATTCATACCGTTCCTCTAGCAACTGTAATATGAAATACGTTTTTCCACATTCGATACATTATAGCTGACATAACGATATGATATGACACAGTCTGTAATTACGTAGATCCAAGAGATATGTCCAATTTATAACCAATCATTTCAGCTGGGTGGCCACTGTACCCTTTAACAAGGATGTATTTTATAAATGTATTTCCAATGAAATCGTTATACTTTCCTCAACCAATACCAATTCAAAACATTTAACAATGATTTGTCGTTCTCTTGACAACTTTTCAGTTAAAAGAGAATTTTGAAATCCTAATAAGGTTTTTTAATTAATTGAATAAATTATATTTGTAGAATTTATATTGTAGAGGTGAAAAATAATTAAAAACTATCTCTCCAGCTTAACATGTGGTTCTTTATCTATATAAAAAAAAATAATCTGTACCATTACAACCAATGAAGGGTCAGGGGTTCAGTACTTTTAAAGGACGTACTTGTTTCTTAAACAACGGTTGTGCAAGGAGGGATTTGTTAATGATGTAGAACCTAGAATTTTCCCCAATTAATGATACCCTCTTATGAGACACAGCCTCATGAGAAATTCTAAAGGAACTTATAATTTCTATATCTGTTAATAATTATATATTAAGTTTGTTTATTATATCTATGCAATGTATGTTGAGATATTGGGTATTATTTCTAAAGTTTACGGTTTTATTCATGTTCATGGTTACCTGTATGGCTTTTAAGAATCGTCTCTTACTCGGAACAGATAACCTGAAGATGGAGTTAAAGACCCGGGAATGTTTTTAGAGCAGACAATGAAGGTGTTTTTAAAAATAAATCCTTTGGTAACTCTTTCACTTATATATTTAAGGACAAAATAAAAAAAAAAAAACTTCCCAGTAATCAAACAAGAACCAAAATTAAGGCTTAAATATCTGGATAGAAAAAAAACATTATTGTTTATAACTACTATCATCTATAAAATAGTGTAAAATAATTTAATCCATCGACAATTTCTTTGGTAATGCTTGTTTACATAAGTTTTATGTTGTTTTTTTTTTAAGTTCGTCCCTTTTATAAATAGGTTTTTGTATCAACGGGATTTTTGAGTAAAAACAATTAAAGGACAAAATAAGAATCAAGTTCAGACATGACATATTGGTTTATAAGGACTAAAAAAAATATTTTTTTCTATTTCAATATTTAAAAATTAATGATTCCACTAAACATAACAATAACTAAAATTAAAAAAATCATTTCCATTTAATTAATTTATAGATGCTTAATAAATCACAGCTCACTGCTATAATTTTATATAACTAAATTAATTACATTATCATGGTTTTATAAATATACATATCTTTAAAGTTGATTTCGCTATCAGAGCTTTTGTAGTTATTATTACTGACATTTTAAAGAATTAAAATTCTGTGTTTATCTATCTTTTAGTTGATAAATATTTAATTATTTTCTGAATTCAGTTTAATTTCATTCATTAAAATTATTTAATTAAACAAGAATGTACTGTAAGGAGGACATATCATGTTTGAAAACAATTGTTAAAACATTATTCCATCTGAAACTGAATCCCCAAAAGCTAGCCAAGAAAGCTGATATGAATCAGAGAGACCCCTAGGCGAGGGATAACGAGCCATGGAAATATCACCAGTTTTTGCTACGTTGAGAAAATTATAATAAAGCACTAGGAAAATCGTAGTGGGAAGTTTTTATTCCTTTCCCCGCAAACTGTATAGAGGAAAGATATTTAGAAATAAGAAAATTCTTAATCTAAAAATTATTCCTCTCCAACAGGAAATTTAAATTAAGGCTTAGAAAGATACCCATTTTTAAGAGAAATAAAAAATTATCATAATAAATTATAGTCATGGATATATACAAATAAGGAGAAGTTAATTGAAAGTACTGTCACTGAAAAACACAAATAATTAAACTTATTTGTTAGAGAATTAAACATGAAGAAAGAACAAATAATCTCGATGATAACTTAAAAAAAGCGGTTAAACCATCATCACTGTTTCTTTTAAAAAATATTTACGGATCTAGTAATATGGTAATACAGAGAAACCTCTATTTAACGGACACCGACGGCGAAGATATTTTTTCCTGTTATTTAGAGGTGTCCGTTAAGAAAGGTTATAAATGAAAATAACACAAAAATAAAATATAGAGTTATGTATATATCATCGCTTAAGTTGTGATACCTCTTAATTTCGTACAAAAATCTATAAAATAATATTTTATATGAAATAATCAAAAATCCATTCTTGTGACAACTCATCTCAACTTTTTTGCAGAATACGTACATACTTATTTTTTTTTAAACTGCACGTTACACTAGTACAGCACTTACTAGATGGTCTAAACATCCTATTCATTATAAAAGACTGATCTACATGACTGCAATAAGGCCAATCTGAACATGCGGAATGAGCTTTGGGGCTCCACTAAACCTTCGAATTCCTCTCGTATACAATCCTTACAATCCAAAATGTTCCATATGTAACCAATCTAGCCCGAACCAGAAATCATTCCTTCCGTTATCAACTCCCTAACCATCCAAACTCACTAGTTTCTAACCTTGCTTCCTCTTCCATTTCTGACAATCCTCCAAGGCGCCTGAAAAGAACATGGCCACGAGACCTGCTAATTTGAAAATTACATTAGAGTGGGTAGTGTCCCTACATGCTTGGATCATTCCATAATATCCATCAAATTTAGTAAATGTATAATTATGTACAGTCATAAATTCCAATAAAGATTAGATACTTTGGGACTTTCTTTGAAATATCATAAGAATGATGTGTTAGTTCTAGAGTGTTATAAAGATTTTTTTTTATATGTTAAAGAATTTGAGAACTTTCGAGGTATCACAGCCAAAGTGATGGTATAAATTTTATGTTTTACATTTCGACAAATATGACATTTTTTCGATAAAATAAATCAAACAAGTAATTAACTTATAGCTTCAGTTAACGTTTATAAAGTTGGTGTCCGCGCCTGAAGTGCAGGGGAATCCAATACATTAAATTTGTACCTCCTTGCCTCGGACCTTAATAAAACTATCCGTCCAAAGGATTTTGAGCTATAAAGGGTGTGCGTTAAGAGAACTTTCACTATACTCTTAACCTAAATACCTCGTTAATAACACTAATTTATTTAATGATTAAATAAAATCTTTATTTTGGTTATTTAGTACATAACAAATAATTACAGTTTATAATTTAAAAAAAATATTCCACAGCATACACCAAGCTATGTAATTTTATCGATAAACTACTGAATTCAACATTTTAATTCTGAATTGACTTAACTTGTTATAGAATTATAACAATAGTAAAAAAGTGATTTATTTATTGATTTCAACTCGTGATAAAGAAGAAAATACATAAAAGAAAATAACTCCCTGAAAGAAGAAAATACATGCTGGATAGTTTCCTGTACCAACTTTTTAAAGATAAAACTCCTAATTACCTTTACGATCTTTTTGA
>NW_027108469.1:107552-120245 GCF_000696795.3 Halyomorpha halys
AAAAACTTATATTGTACCCAGAAACGTGAATAATTTGAATTGCTCAATGAGACACTGTAGTCTCAGAGCATCATGGTTTATTGTATAATTGTAATTAATTCAAGAACAATAAAATCTCTCTCTCTCTCTCTCTCTCTCTCTCTCTCTCTCTCTCACACAACAAACAAATAATTTTTAAAAAAAACGATAAACGAATAAAACGACCAATAAATGTTAGGAGAGATATTAATCAGTTATAGATTTATCTGAACCAGGCGAGACACAAATCCTTTTAAAACAAAATAAAAATTACAGCTTTGGGTACAGACCGACAATAAATGGTTTTAGTACTTTTATATTGAGCAATCCTTCAAGGGCATATAAAAATCTTTCCTATAAGTTAAAATAAAATGTGTTTTAAGTATGAAACTGTTTTAGTACCACCAATAAATAAAAGTATTAGTGAAAACCCTATAAACGTTTAATGACATATCTTTTTGCGCCGAAGTAAAATCATTAAATGCTAAAGGGATCAAGATTCAAATGAAATGTAGTGTGGACATGCATTCATATTTTTATATTATTGTTATTCTACACTTTATGGCAGTGGTTACGAAATAACATATGAATGGGTTATTCTATTGATATATTTAACACACCTTTGAATCATACAGTTTAAACTTTTCTTCAATTTCGCGCAGTGTTTGTGTAGATATCCTAGCCTTTCTTAGTTTTTGTTGAAATGAAGGAATTTGACACTCTATTTGTATCAAATGGTAACGTAGGTGGTCTGCCATTAACCTACTTCTACCAAAGGGTTCCAACATTTTCGTACTAGTATCAGAAAGGTTCCACTGCCAAAAAAAAAAAAATTACTAACAACTCGTTCATAAGTACTGCTATTGTAATTGCTTCAGAGATTTATGTGCAATAGTAGAACTTTTTTTTTTTTTCAATCGGTGGAGTAATATTTTTTTTTACAAGGTTAAATTTTTAAATATAACTCTTTTCAACGATAATATGATTAGAGTGGCATGCTTACTCATCAAAATAAAAAGTTTTTATATTAAATTACGTTTGTTCTATGTAAACAAAAAAAAAACAATGGATTGATATACAGGCTTTATTTTTTGCACAGTTCTTCCTTCATGTTGTCCTAAGAAGGTTAAAATCTATTGAAATCATCGATGGTAGGAAGATAGTCGTGAAAAAAAAGCATACATAATTTTTGCAAAACTTAAAAATTATATATATATTTTTTTTTGTAAACGATCTAAATAACAATACAAAAGAAAATCACCTAAAGTGGACTAGTATTAACGAAGGTACAGTCAACTGTAAATCCGTTTTTATTTTTTAAGATTCCTTACCAGGCTTTCATAACAACCAGATATCTTATACATACTTCCACAAATAAAACAGAGAACTGAGACGCTCATACGTTTTCAAACTAAACTTGATAGTGCAGTCATGCAACTGAATTATAGTTTGGGACAATTTTATTTGAAACCAATGTCTTTTAACAAATATATGTTACTTAAACTACTAATGGATAACTGGTTATGATATCTATCCTAATGTTTATTCACAATTTTATATTCTTACGATTGCATATTTTTTCGACATACTTCTTATTTACGTTTTCAAAATATTTATTTCATTTTTATTTTACTTAGTTCATTTTTATATAAATGTTCAAATAATGATATTTAGCCACAATTCAGTTTTCTTTTATTTAATAATATTTTCTCTCTTACTTTTTTACATTATTTTAGTTATTTGTACATTTTTTAACACTTATGAAGTCCTGCAAAGTGGGACGAAACTTTGGCTCATAATATTTATAATATACATTACAATTTTGAGTTCTTTCTACCACACCCATATTACACAGGACCAACTTCCTTTCATATACCAAAATCAATCGTCAAAAGACTTACTGTCTCTGAGTTGGAAGTACAGACAAGACCCAATTGTAAAGAGAGATAAGAAAATTATTAAGATGAACCGTTGAGACAGTTACTATCACCGAGTGTATCTTTGCAAACAACTGAGTTGGATTAATTTACGGCAACTGTCTACTGCCACACGCTAACTGCTTGTACTTGAGGCTGCCGACCCACTTTGTCATGTCGTCAGGAATGCTCTAGCTTGTAGAGAGTATATAGACAAGCTTGTAAAACCATTAAGGATTGAATGCATATATTACCCAGAATGTAATGTTGATGCGCAATCCAACATATCAGAAACTCAACGTTTACTTTGAGATACACGAATAAGAAAAGGAAATAATCAGCTTAGTTATTATTATTTTTTTTTGGAGAGGTCTTCGATTTTGATCAATTATATTTTGGTGACTGCAAGCGCTAAAAACGAAGATTAAAATAAAAAAATGTTTAGAATGGTCAATTTTTTTTTACAAATCATATGACCTCAGAATTCAAAGTCTTAGGCAAAAATAGAGAGAACATTTTTAATTTAACATTTATCCATCAACATTATGCAGTTCCTACGATAACAAGTAAATGTTCTTAAGCCATATAAAGAAAGGTTTGACCAAGTTAAAACATTGTTATTATCTACACGATCAGTCGGTAAGACAGTAAAACCAAAGATAGACGTTCAGATTGATCGTGAAGGGGCAATGTTGATGGATCACCGAGAAAATTTGGCAATTCGATCATTCAAGAGTGAAAGAAAAGCTACGAGTGCTTCGTTCATATCATGTTTTGCACTTTATTCTCGCAGGCAAATTCCGAAATATGGCCAAACAAGATTTATGTTTAACACGAATCAATGTTCCATATGTAACCGATATGATATCTCTCTAGCCTGAACCAAATATCATTCCTTCCATTATAATTTCTCTAACTTCCCCAAACCCAATAGTTTCTAACCTTGCTTCCTCATCCATTCCTGACAATCCTTCGAGATCCCTGAAAAGAAGATGGCCACGAGACCTGCTAATGTAAAATTGGAGTGCTACCAATGGGTAGTTTCTCTACACGCCTGTGTCACTCCATTATAAGCCTAAATTAAATTCACTGGATGTATCATTAGGTACATTAGTATCAATCAATTGAGGATTAAATCAGTTGCGAAGAATCAAGGATACTAAACGATAAGGAACAACAACAGCTGTAACGAAACCATAATTACAATTCACTTTTTTGCACACAATTTGATTCGTTATCAATAAAGACCTAGAAAAGACTTTTTAGCCTTAGTAAGATGTAAAAAAATTACTAGATAGTTCATTAGTCTTCAAGAATTTTATTTTCATGTATAGTAATAAAAATATCTGGATCGAACATAATAGATAAAAAGACCTTTAATAATCAAATTATCAAATCACCTTTACCCTTCGTCGTAAACCTACCGATTGCTCTACAGTTTCCTTTAATAATGTTAGTCACACCTGTCAAACAGATCCACTACCTTGGACTACATCTGGACAAACGACTAACCTGGAATCCTCACACGAGACTGAAAAGACAGGAAACTGCACGTCTATTTCAACTATTACAGCACTTACTGTACAAACAGTCTAAACTCCCAATTCATTACAAAAGACTGATTTACATGACTGTAATAAGGCCAATCTGGACAAACGGAGTTGAGCATTGGGGCTCCACTAAATCTTCGAATTCCTCTCGTATCCAATCATTGCAATCCAAAATCCTTCGTAAAATCGTCAATGCTCCTTACTTTGTCACTAATAAAATTATACAACCCTTAATGTTCCATATGTAACCGATCTAGCCCGAACCAGATATCATTCCTTCCATTACAAACTCCCTAACCACCCAAACCCTCTAGTTTCTAACCTTGCTTCCTCTTCCATTCCTGACACTCCTTCAAGGCTCCTGAAAAGAACATGGCCACGAGATCTGCTAATTTAAAAATTTCATTAGAGTGCTACTAATTGATAGTTTCTCTACACCCCTGTAACACTCCAATTTAACTGAGATCAAATTTACTAAATGTATTATAATATACAGTTGTAAATAGAAATAAATAAATAAAAAAGTTGTATATTTTTAAAAAGGTGCAAATATAATTATGAATTATAAAAAAAAATATAATAAAAATAAAATTATCCTAGTTTCACTTTGGAGAGCAAACTGTGTTTTATTTAATTTTTGTATATTCTATTGTTTGTCCTCAAATTTATCCATAGCTAATTCCTAAAGTGGGCCGCCGTAGAAGTAATAAATGCAGGAGCAGACAAGAACAGGCATTGCAATGGAAGGAAGTAACGGTTCCCGAGCCCTGATTAATTTAGCGGAGAGGAAAGAGATAGGAGAAGATGAAGGGGGAGTGAGTGATGAATGTGGTGGGAAACTGTGAAGAGGATTATCAAGCCTGCGCCGAGCTCACAATCAAAGGAGCAGGATATTGTGCTTTATGGATGTCTGCCCTTTTCTATTTCCACAACAGTCTTGGGACATATTGCTCCGCATCTATTGTCCAATGGAATTTTATCGTTGGAACTCTTCTTCTTTTTCCTAGTTAATAGAAAGGAGGTACACAGAAATCTAACGCTAGAAAAAGATTTTTTTTTTCTATAAAATACATAGTTATCCGTTTGTGTAAAAATTAAAAAAAAAAAAATTACTCTTAAGGAAAACTTCTGTATAAAGGAAGCCTCAAGTTAGTGGACAATTTTAATAATATTTGGGCTAACAAAGTAAATATTTCATGCATTTGGACCCTACTAACATGGGACCTTACTACCCAGGACCCCGACACCAATTACATTTTCCTCGTCAGTACTTTTCACTCCTTTATAACGGACACAAGTCATGCAACGTAACAATGCCCAGATCCAAAAATAAATATTTTTGGTAACTGATTTTGGAAAGAAGTTGCCTAATACTGTTTTCACCGAATATATTACAGTATAAATAAATATTCTTAAATAAGAAAAAAAAAAGTTTGCAATAGCTATTTTAAATAAGTACATAATTAGTCCATCGATAAATAATTCTTATTCGTAAATTATATTTCATATTAAAATAAACGAGGAAAGTAGCTTTGATGTTTTGTTTTGATTATTTTATTCTAAATTTTCCCGTCATTTTATAAAAAACTTTGTTTGATTATTTTATAAAAAAACAGAAAAATTATGTATATATCAAACAAAACCATGGTTGAGACGAGATATCCCTAGAATAATGCTTAGATTTTTTTTTGTTTACCTTAAAAATCATATTCGATATATGGAAGTTTCATTGCATAATACTGTTATGCAAAAAAAAAAAAAAAATGTTTATAACTATATTCCATTTTCATATAACTATAGTATAGTTCTTGCAAAATGGGGGTATCCACCCCCTTATTGAACTTCTAAGTGTTAAGAAGATCATATTTTAAATTTTTAATTCGAGATTTATGATTTAAATCTAACTCTAAAGATATTAAAATCTCCAACATTCCTACCTTGAATATTTGACAAATAAGGGTGGAAGATCTAATAATACACAACAGAAAAATTAGTATGTCTGAGGGACTCATAGCAAAATTTAATATACTTATGTTGATCTAAGCTTATTCATTTTAAATCCATTTACATTTAAATAAATAACAACAATAATAAATGTATTATATTTTATATAAAAATTAAATCATGAATAACTTTTTCAAAGTCTACATTACTGGTACTGGTAATATTGAGTAGGAATATATAAGTAGGCCTATTGGTCCTTTTTTCCAACCACAATGCAATACAGAGAAAAATAGAATAATTCCTATAATTAATATTATTCCTCTGTACCGAACCTTATTGATTTTTTTATGAAATTTTATAGAGACAACCAATCTATAGAGGAAGGACGTTTTTTTCAGAGCCTAAAACTCTATACTTTAGTGATTCGTGTAGAATAAGTGACAAGTTTCATCACGAACTACTCTATAAATCTTAAGATGTATTTTAGGTCTGATATGACTTGCAAGAACTCTTATCAGTAATTGGAGATCATTTCTATTTAGAACTAGCAACCACCAAGTTCTAGAAGAATAGTCTTTAGTTAATAGCATCTTGGCCTTTCTCAGCCCTGTACATTTCCTCCACTCCTTGTCTGCTATCATTCATTACTAATCAAGGACTTCTTAACGCCGATGCATTACATAGATGCCTAGGATTGGTATAGCTTTCTCATTACCATTGATTCCATTATGTCCAGGGCCTACACTAACTTAAGCTTCTTTAGGCACTGCAGTGATTCTAATGCCTGCTTGCACTCTCACCAATGTAGAGGTGACTTTAAGTGACTCAAGGGCTTGAAGGGCAAACTGACAGCTTACTTCCACCCGCAAACGAAGCCATTGTGATGCGGGTAATTTTCTTTCTTCACCAGCTCGGGGAGAAGTTACACCAGGAAGGCCTCTAGATAGGTAAAAGAACAAGAGATATTTTGTAGAAGAGCAAGCTGTGTGTTCAGATATTTAAGCATGTGTTAATTGTCATGATAGAAGTAATGAGTTTTACCAACTTAAATCAATTTTGTATTGTAATCCTGAGGCCTTCCTGGTGTACCTTCACTCCGATCCAAGAAGAAGTGGGTAGAACCCACAGCTTACTTCCACTCGCAAACGAAGGCCTTGTGATGCGGGTAATTTTCTTTCTTCACCAACTCTGAAAGAGTTGTCTCCATCATAACGTAGAGTTCTGTCTCCCGCATCATATTGGCTCTCAGTGCCTCATAGGCGGAAAAACAGACTATCAAAAATAATGATCTCAGATCATGTAGCTGCCTGAAAGAGTCATGTACTGGCCAAATGGGAATCTTTGTTTTATGCCTATATCTTCTATAATAGACTCCTGCACTGTTGGACCAATCGAAACGTTCCTTGTTCCATCGGTGAAATCGGGTACATAATGTTTAGGAGTTTTTATTGAGCATTTTTCCTAAGCATCTGCCTTAGTATGTAGACTGCCAGGTCCCAGGTACATGTTCAAATTCATCCCCGATCATTTCACTATCGAATATTCAAAAAACAATTCAAATGCAAGAATAATAAAAAGTAATTCAATGACCATTCAAAAAATAATCTACTCTTACATCACTGTATCTCTTCTATTAAACAACACATTTATCCCTATTAAAAAAAAATGCAATTCGCGCTCAACATTGTGCAAAATGCTACAGTTACGTGGGCTAGAAATCTGATAGTTAGATTCCCACTTGCGAAAATTAGCATATACTTTATGTTGAACTCATAAAATCCACTTCAGCGTAATCACTCTAAATAATTCGGATAGGTAAACGGCTAATCGATTCTTTATATAGTAGTAAAAAAAATATGATGACCAATAAAAAAATAGGTAAACGAACACCTAATTAACATAAATATAGAACATAAAAAATCCTCCAGTAGGGAGTAATCATGAAAAGGGAATAAAAAAAGAAAAATGACAGTAAAAAGTGTAAATTTATTTGATCCTTTAATACTATAGAGATTCTAAACGTGTTTCTACGTTTCCAAGAAATAATTGACACAAATATAGAAATAATATTAATATTAACACTGATATATAAATCAAAATGAATAATGATTTAAATCTGGTGGGATAATTCTTTCAGAAAAGTGGAAATATCTTTAACATAGTGGCCAGAAATGGCTTATCTCAGATTAATAAACTAGAAATGCTGACTGTAAAGAGGAAAAGCCCAGGACGGGTAAGAGGCTTAGAACGAAGAATCCCCCCTCCTCCTAGAGCCGGCTATTTTACAAATGGAATAATGCAGCTTATATTTTAACCGCCAGTAAAGTGAGTTAGTGAGTTAGTTGTATTGTCTTGCAACTCGTTTATAATATAAATATTGAATGAATTGAAATAGTTATATCCAAGTAAATACATAATGTTAGACAAAATTGAAATTCTCAACATATAGAAATAAAGATGGAGGACTTTATAGCCTTATTAAAGACAACGAGGGTCCCTGCTAACTTAATTCAGAGGGTTGTGGGCTCGATTCCAATCTAGATTAGTCAATATTTAAAGAAATTAATCTTGATATCTAGTCAGATGTTTCTTAGATTCTCGACAAAGAACTTATAACGGCTAAATCCTTATAATGAACCCAAAAGACCATATATTTAAGAACTCCTTCAAAGTGACTAAAGGGTCATAAAAATGAAGCTTCTTTGAAAAAAAAAAAGTAAATATTAGAAAAAATATGTAAACCGAATATGCATCTAATTAAGTATCTACCTTCAGTAAAACAAAAAATCTAAAGAATTTAAATCACTTTTACTAATAAATCCATAAAACAAGGAATATCAAATAAATTTAAACAATCTCTTAAAAGAAAAATCTGATTACAGAAAATTTAAAAAACGAATAAAACTGGTTTATGAATAACACTTAGGAAAACTATACAATGTAATTACAATTTTATGGGTTGGACTCAGTGGTACCAATTAAAGATCCAGTGCGAAGTGCGTAAACGCAAGAGAGAACTGCAGTCAACGCTATACAGCACTATAAAAAAAAAAAAAAATAGAGGACTTAATAGCTGAAAACTTTAGGGAGATGTCTCCAAGGTTTTGAGTTCGATTCCCGCCTGGTTTATTATTTACTTTCTAATAATTAGAATATTTTTATCAATAATAAAAAAATTAAAATGAACAAAATAACAGTTGTATTAATTTATGAATAAATTGAAGTATTCATTATAGTGTATATGTTTAAAAACATTTATGTTACTTTATACTAACTATCCAACCACAAGAGCATTAAATTCCCAGTAATAAATACATTTATAATTTATAATTAATTGATGCATAATACACATTCAGTTTCATGCTTATATTAAATATAACAAAAGTAAATTATTTGTATGACGTATATCAGGTAAGAATGCATTAATATATTTGTTATTGAAAGAAACTCATTATGGATGGATTTGTTTAAAATTTAGATAATTGCTTCCCTGAAACTTATTGAAAAGTTAATTTTCAAAAGGTACTAAGTTCAAAATTATCACTAAATTAACTAGGGAAAAATTTCCTTTTCCTTAATACATGTGAAATAAAAATATTTCAAATATTTTATTTCATATTTTCATTATGTCTAAGTAAAGTTTTCATTGCAATCCTATTATTGCTGTTGTTTTCTCTTTATGTTGTTTGCTCAATTTGTAAAAAACTTTAAACCCACATAAAGGTTGAATATATAATTCATAAAGCATTAGCAGAAATATTTGATGAAAAAATGAATTTAGTGAAATATTTACCCAAAGTAAACAAAAATATGGCCGGAATTATTTTAGATCTTAAGAAAAACTTTCCTCTCTCGCATAATTTTGTACCAGTGGTATTCTCCATACATCAACTTTTATTTTCATGAAGTATTGGACACTTATATTTATATATTTATGTATTATTCACCTGCCACGAATCTTACACAAGATAGGTAACCTACCACCACAATTTTCATATGTTGAAGAATCTGCTAGTCCTTCCGACACGACCTAAAACTAATAAAACAACTCTAGATATAACTGCCAATATGTATTCGTAAAGGTGAAGAATTGGGAGGAGAGAGGGGTGTAAAGATGACGCTTGTGATTTGGGGACTTTGTCACAGATCCCCCATCTATCATGACTGGGCGAGGCAATTTGTAAATGCTGACAACTCGTCTCGCTCTTCGATCTATCCTCTCTGTCCCAGATCAATTCTCAGCTTTCACGCAGGATATGGAGGCGATAGGTTGTATCAATGAGCGATAATATAAAAGAGAAGGAAAATTGACTATGAATAGCTATTATTAGGGAGAAAATTCGTGCTCGGGTATGATGAAAAATGTTTTGACGTAATCATAGAAAAATATTCTATGATCAATCGAATTTAATTAAAATAATTTTAATATTTTTTAAGGTTTGCTAAACATTGAGTCTTAACATATAAGACTCAAAATTGAAAAATAATATTTATTTTATAATAAACTATGATAAATTATTTATACTGATCATTACTCAATACATAAGCATGAGTTTAACAAAATTGACTATTGAATTAGCAAACAGTTTTTGTAATATTTTTAAAAATAAGATCTGATATTAATTGATTATTAGTTAATTAAATTGGGTTGTTTTATGTTAACAGAAACCAATTAATATAGGTATTTATTTTTCAAACGTGAATGAAAATAGGTATGCGAAAATACAGAAAAATAAATCAATAAATAAAATAAAACCGGAGAAATAGTTGAAAGCAAAAGTGAATAAAAACAAAAAAAATAAAATAAACTAGAATCAGATTTTAAATTATTAAAAAGCAAACACTACTACCTGAGAGTTTTAATGTAGTCAATTTGGTATAATATTTTCAAAGATATTATACTATTTAATTTATTTTATTCTACGATTTAAATCAATAACTGACCGTATGGTTTACTTAACACTGAACATTTTTATAGTGTTTGGCGCGTGCAATCGACCGATAATTAATTTTTTTTTTAATTAGTGTAGTGGTCACTATATACACACTTTATAGTACATTATTTATATCGATTTCCTGAATATGTAAAACATATACAATTAAATGAAAAAAAGTTCACATGTTATAATAAAAATATTTTTATATTTTAAAACTATTGTCGACTTTTATAGTTTGATTTATCTAAGCATTAATTAATGGTTATAATTTTTTCTTTATATTATATTACTTTTTTTTAAAAAGAGAAACCTCAAAGAAATCGAGTCTCAAGGTGGTCACCAATAAAACTACCTAGTGATTTAAAAATAAGTACTTCAAAAGCCAGATAATAAATTAATAAAATTTATTGACTTCAAGATTTGATGTATTCACTACTAACCTTTTTTTAGACTAGCTGAAAACATGTAAGTAAACTGTTTTCTTCTGAAAATTATTTTAGCAATAAATTAAACCAGAAACGGACAAGAAAAAAATACGGGTTGCTTAGTTAGGTGGACTTATTGCCGTGGGACTGAAGCTAATCTTTCGGAATAATCAGAGAGCTGGGGTAATTCAACTGACCTTGCTTTATGACGGCAATAAATTTAATTATCCTATTTCAGAACGTGATAAAAGAAAAAATACCAAACGCTGGTACCTGACAGAAGAATGGATTTGAATTTCGTTGGAAAGAGCAACACAAACATTTTATGAGAGAGTACGAACAGGACAGTATTCACTAGTTAATTCCTTTGATAGTATGACAAGTGTCAGCGATTGTTAAACGCCACAAACGTTCATGTTTTCTATGGCTCTACACTCCATCAATAAACTTCAATACTAATCAAAATTTTATTTAGTACATTAAACCTGTGAAATTTTCCTTCTTTTTTTTTTTTGTGGTCTTTATTTTCTGTAAGTCCTTTTCCAACGTAGCCTTTTTTAGAAGTACATTTTCCCTTATCTCCTTACTGGTTTAAACTACTTAAACAGAATAAGTATCTAAGTAAAATTAACAATAAATACCAATTTCACAAAACCCAAAGGACATACATCTAATAAAGAAGGAGACTAGGGTAACAGGCAATTCTGAAGATGGAGAATGCAACTTGATACGTCGTAGATAAATGAATAAAAAGAAAAAAAATAAGGAACTATTTCAAATGTATTAATGTATGATCTTTAGTAAAGGGGGGACGGTAGCAGCGTGGTAATGCGCCTGTCTGCCAACCCATAGATTGCGAGTTCGAGCCCAGCCCTATCCGGGATTTTTTCAAGCAAAAAGTATGCAATACTCACTCACAATCTCCCCCGGGCATTTGTGAGGGCTGTTAGCCAATGGGTGGACTCGTAAAAAATAGGCGTGGAAGTGACGGACTCACCCTATGAAAACCACGTCAGGAAACGCGCGATGAATTACTAAGTACATTACGAGGCCTTGGACCTCCACGCCTGTGCCAAAGAAAAAATATATATAGTAAATAATTTTAATTTAATTAAAACAGATTTTTATTTTAAATTTATTTGATCGTTTAACAGGGTAATAAATTAAAAACAAAGGGAAAAGCAATTCCAGAAATATTAATATATTATATAAAGTAAATATAAAAAGCCCTAAATGATTAAAAATAGTCCAAGATTTTTATTTTATCGTTTTTTGTTTTTTTTTGTCTTATTTTTTATATTTTATGTGACTCCACATAATCACAGATTTGAAAAAAAAAAGTGTAATAAATTATATTTTAACCGACAAGTCGCTATCTCACAAGAGATTATAACTCAATAAAAGCAATCCTTCTCTGCCGAACCCACCCCACTAAGACCCCCACAGAGCGACGGACCTATGTCACATTTGAAATATTTGTTTAAAAATTAGTTTAATCGGGTTATTTTTCAAAAGCGCCTAAAATTGAAAAACGGTGTGAAATCTCTTCCTAAGAAGGAAAAAAAATCCTCTTTTTTTTTCTCACAATATCTACATTCCTCACAAATCTTTCTGTTAACTATAGTATTTTGTTGAAAACGAAATTACATTTAAGAGGTTCATAATTTCTAATCTATAATAAAGACAGCTGTCTTTTTTTTTTTTCACTCAGAAGATACATGCATGACTTAAATTAGATGTGCAAAAAAAAACTAGTGATCTCAACGTGTTAAGGACGCAATTACTCATCATATCATTTTATGATAATAATACAAAACATTATATATAAACTTGTAGAATTTAATTAAATCAAATTTTTAACTAATTTTGAAAGATGACTATATTCGAATGTGAGTGTGCATAT